>NW_027329143.1:0-17122 GCF_048564905.1 Vicugna pacos | reverse complement strand
TCCCTTTGTGCTGGATGAACGAACGTCTCTCCACATGCTCAGTTCTGAGAGATAAGTGTGTGTGAAAGCCGTCCTTCACCTAGCTTGAAGGGAACACAAAGTTTCTTTTCAGTTGCCAACTCCACTCCATACATATATATGGGGAGGTACAAGCTCCAACTCGGTTTTACAGTGAAAACGGCAGACACTTCAAACCGGCACTAGGAAACAGACTGAGAAACCAGACTAAGGGTTTCTCCTGCAACCCGTTCCCTTTCTGCTGGATGAACGAACGTCTCTCCACATGGTCAGTTCTGAGAGATAAGTGTGTGTGAAAGCCGTCCTTCACCTAGCTTGAAGGGAACACAAAGTTTCTTTTCAGTTGCCAACTCCACTCCATACATATATATGGGGAGGTACAAGCTCCAACTCGGTTTTACAGTGAAAACGCCAGGCACTTCAAACCGGCACTAGGAAACAGACTGAGAAACCAGAGTAAGGGTTTCTCCTGCAACCCGTCCCCTCTGTGCTGGATGAACGAAAGTCTCTCCACATGCTCAGTTCTGAGAGATAAGTGTGTGTGAAAGCCGTCCTTCACCTAGCTTGAAGGGAACACAAAGTTTCTTTTCAGTTGCCAACTCCACTCCATACATATATATGGGGAGGTACAAGCTCCAACTCGGTTTTACAGTGAAAACGGCAGGCACTTCAAACCGGCACTAGGAAACAGACTGAGAAACCAGAGAAAGGGTTTCTCCTGCCACACGTTCCCTTTGTGCTGGATGAACGAACGTCTCTCCACATGCTCAGTTCTGAGAGATAAGTGTGTGTGAAAGCCGTCCTTCACCTAGCTTGAAGGGAACACAAAGTTTCTTTTCAGTTGCCAACTCCACTCCATACATATATATGGGGAGGTACAAGCTCCAACTCGGTTTTACAGTGAAAACGGCAGTCACTTCAAACCGGCACCAGGAAACAGACTGAGAAACCAGAGTAAGGGTTTCTCCTGCAACCCGTTCCCTTTGTGCTGGATGAACGAACGTTTCTCCACATGCTCAGTTCTGAGAGATAAGTGTGTGTGAAAGCCGTCCTTCACCTAGCTTGAAGGGAACACAAAGTTTCTTTTCAGTTGCCAACTCCACTCCATACATATATATGGGGAGGTACAAGCTCCAACTCGGTTTTACAGTGAAAACGGCAGGCACTTCAAACCGGCACTAGGAAACAGACTGAGAAACCAGAGTAAGGGTTTCTCCTGCAACCCGTTCTCTCTGTGCTGGATGAACGAACGTCTCTCCACATGCTCAGTTCTGAGAGATAAGTGTGTGTGAAAGCCGTCCTTCACCTAGCTTGAAGGGAACACAAAGTTTCTTTTCAGTTGCCAACTCCACTCCATACATATATATGGGGAGGTACAAGCTCCAACTCGGTTTTACAGTGAAAACGGCAGGCACTTCAAACCGGCACTAGGAAACAGACTGAGAAACCAGACTAAGGGTTTCTCCTGCAACCCGTTCCCTTTGTGCTGGATGAACGAACGTCTCTCCACATGCTCAGTTCTGAGAGATAAGTGTGTGTGAAAGCCGTCCTTCACCTAGCTTGAAGGGAACACAAAGTTTCTTTTCAGTAGCCAACTCCACTCCATACATATATATGGGGAGGTACAAGCTCCAACTCGGTTTTACAGTGAAAACGGCAGGCACTTCAAACCGGAACTAGGAAACCGACTGAGAATCCAGGGTAAGGGTTTCTCCTGCAACCCGTTCCCTTTGTGCTGGATGAACGAACGTCTCTCCACATGCTGAGTTCTGAGAGATAAGTGTGTGTGATAGCCGTCCTTCACCTAGCTTGAAGGGAACACAAAGATTCTTTTCAGTTGCCAACTCCACTCCATACATATATATGGGGAGGTACAAGCTCCAACTCGGTTTTACAGTGAAAACGGCAGGCACTTCAAACCGGCACTAGGAAACAGACTGAGAAAACAGAGTAAGGGTTTCTCCTGCAACCCGTTCCATTTGTGCTGGATGAACGAACGTCTCTCCACATGCTCAGTTCTGAGAGATAAGTGTGTGTGAAAGCCGTCCTTTACCTAGCTTGAAGGGAACACAAAGTTTCTTTCCAGTTGCCAATTCCACTCCATACATGTATAAGGGAAGATACAAGCTCCAACTCGGTTTTACAGTGAAAACGGCAGGCACTTCAAACCGGCACTAGGAAACCGAATGAGAATCCAGAGTAAGGGTTTCTCCTACAAACCGTTCCCTTTGTGCTGGATGAACGAACGTCTCTCCACATGCTCAGTTCTGAGAGATAAGTGTGTGTGAAAGCCGTCCTTCACCTAGCTTGAAGGGAACACAAAGTTTCTTTTCAGTTGTCAACTCCACTCCATACATATATATGGGGAGGTACAAGCTCCAACTCGGTTTTACAGTGAAAACGGCAGGCACTTCAAACCGGCACTAGGAAACAGACTGAGAAACCAGAGTAAGGGTTTCTCCTTCAACCCGTTCCCTCTGTGCTGGATGAACGAACGTCTCTCCACATGCTCAGTTCTGAGAGATAAGTGTGTGTGAAAGCCGTCCTTCACCTAGCTTGAAGGGAACACAAAGTTTCTTTTCAGTTGCCAACTCCACTCCATACATATATATGGGGAGGTACAAGCTCCAACTCGGTTTTACAGTGAAAACGGCAGGCACTTCAAACCGGCACTAGGAAACAGACTGAGAAACCAGAGAAAGGGTTTCTCCTGCCACCCGTTCCCTTTGTGCGGGATGAACGAACGTCTCTCCACATGCTCAGTTCTGAGAGATAAGTGTGTGTGAAAGCCGTCCTTCACCTAGCTTGAAGGGAACACAAAGTTTCTTTTCAGTGGCCAACTCCACTCCATACATATATATGGGGAGGTACAAGCTCCAACTCGGTTTTACAGTGAAAACGGCAGGCACTTCAAACCGGAACTAGGAAACATTCTGAGAAACCAGAGTAAGGGTTTCTCCTGCAACCCGTTCCCTTTGTGCTGGATGAACGAACGTCTCTCCACATGCTCAGTTCTGAGAGATAAGTGTGTGTGAAAGCCGTCCTTCACCTAGCTTGAAGGGAACACAAAGTTTCTTTTCAGTTGCCAACTCCACGCCATACATATATATGGGGAGGTACAAGCTCCAACTCGGTTTTACAGTGAAAACGGCAGGCACTTCAAACCGGCACTAGGAAACAGACTGAGAAACCAGAGTAAGGGTTTCTCCTGCAACCCGTTCCCTTTGTGCTGGATGAACGAACGTCTCTCAACATGCTCAGTTCTGAGAGATAAGTGTGTGTGAAAGCCGTCCTTCACCTAGCTTGAAGGGAACACAAAGTTTCTTTTCAGTTGCCAACTCCACTCCATACATATATATGGGGAGGTACAAGCTCCAACTCGGTTTTACAGTGAAAACGGCAGGGACTTCAAACCGGCACTGGGAAACAGACTGAGAAACCAAAGTAGGGGTTTCTCCTGCAACCCGTTCCCTTTGTGCTGGATGAACGAACGTCTCTCCACATGCTCAGTTCTGAGAGATAAGTGTGTGTGAAAGCCGTCCTTCACCTAGCTTGAAGGGAACACAAAGTCTCTTTTCAGTTGCCAACTCCACTCCATACATATATATGGGGAGGTACAAGCTCCAACTCGGTTTTACAGTGAAAACGGCAGGCACTTCAAACCGGCACTAGGAAACAGACTGAGAAACCAGAGTAAGGGTTTCGCCTGCAGCCCGTTCCCTCTGTGCTGGATGAACGAACGTCTCTCCACATGCTCAGTTCTGAGAGATAAGTGTGTGTGAAAGCCGTCCTTCACCTAGCTTGAAGGGAACACAAAGTTTCTTTTCAGTTGCCAACTCCACTCCATACATATATATGGGGAGGTACAAGCTCCAACTCGGTTTTACAGTGAAAACGCCAGGCACTTCAAACCGGCACTAGGAAACAGACTGAGAAACCAGAGTAAGGGTTTCTCCTGCAACCCGTTCCCTCTGTGCTGGATGAACGAAAGTCTCTCCACATGCTCAGTTCTGAGAGATAAGTGTGTGTGAAAGCCGTCCTTCACCTAGCTTGAAGGGAACACAAAGTTTCTTTTCAGTTGCCAACTCCACTCCATACATATATATGGGGAGGTACAAGCTCCAACTCGGTTTTACAGTGAAAACGGCAGGCACTTCAAACCGGCACTAGGAAACAGACTGAGAAACCAGAGAAAGGGTTTCTCCTGCCACACGTTCCCTTTGTGCTGGATGAACGAACGTCTCTCCACATGCTCAGTTCTGAGAGATAAGTGTGTGTGAAAGCCGTCCTTCACCTAGCTTGAAGGGAACACAAAGTTTCTTTTCAGTTGCCAACTCCACTCCATACATATATATGGGGAGGTACAAGCTCCAACTCGGTTTTACAGTGAAAACGGCAGTCACTTCAAACCGGCACCAGGAAACAGACTGAGAAACCAGAGTAAGGGTTTCTCCTGCAACCCGTTCCCTTTGTGCTGGATGAACGAACGTTTCTCCACATGCTCAGTTCTGAGAGATAAGTGTGTGTGAAAGCCGTCCTTCACCTAGCTTGAAGGGAACACAAAGTTTCTTTTCAGTTGCCAACTCCACTCCATACATATATATGGGGAAGTACAAGCTCCAACTCGGTTTTACAGGGAAAACGCCAGGCACTTCAAACCGGCACTAGGAAACAGACTGAGAAACCAGAGTAAGGGTTTCTCCTGCAACCCGTTCCCTTTGTGCTGGATGAACGAACGTCTCTCCACATGCTCAGTTCTGAGAGATAAGTGTGTGTGAAAGCCGTCCTTCACCTAGCTTGAAGGGAACACAAAGTTTCTTTTCAGTTGCCAACTCCACTCCATACATATATATGGGGAGGTACAAGCTCCAACTCGGTTTTACAGTGAAAACGGCAGGCACTTCAAACCGGCACTAGGAAACAGACTGAGAAAGCAGAGAAAGTGTTTCTCCTGCCACCCGTTCCCTTTGTGCGGGATGAACGAACGTCTCTCCACATGCTCAGTTCTGAGAGATAAGTGTGTGTGAAAGCCGTCCTTCACCTAGCTTGAAGGGAACACAAAGTCTCTTTTCAGTTGCCAACTCCACTCCATACATATATATGGGGAGGTACAAGCTCCAACTCGGTTTTACAGTGAAAACGGCAGGCACTTCAAACCGGCACTAGGAAACAGACTGAGAAACCAGAGTAAGGGTTTCGCCTGCAGCCCGTTCCCTCTGTGCTGGATGAACGAACGTCTCTCCACATGCTCAGTTCTGAGAGATAAGTGTGTGTGAAAGCCGTCCTTCACCTAGCTTGAAGGGAACACAAAGTTTCTTTTCAGTTGCCAACTCCACTCCATACATATATATGGGGAGGTACAAGCTCCAACTCGGTTTTACAGTGAAAACGCCAGGCACTTCAAACCGGCACTAGGAAACAGACTGAGAAACCAGAGTAAGGGTTTCTCCTGCAACCCGTTCCCTCTGTGCTGGATGAACGAAAGTCTCTCCACATGCTCAGTTCTGAGAGATAAGTGTGTGTGAAAGCCGTCCTTCACCTAGCTTGAAGGGAACACAAAGTTTCTTTTCAGTTGCCAACTCCACTCCATACATATATATGGGGAGGTACAAGCTCCAACTCGGTTTTACAGTGAAAACGGCAGGCACTTCAAACCGGCACTAGGAAACAGACTGAGAAACCAGAGAAAGGGTTTCTCCTGCCACACGTTCCCTTTGTGCTGGATGAACGAACGTCTCTCCACATGCTCAGTTCTGAGAGATAAGTGTGTGTGAAAGCCGTCCTTCACCTAGCTTGAAGGGAACACAAAGTTTCTTTTCAGTTGCCAACTCCACTCCATACATATATATGGGGAGGTACAAGCTCCAACTCGGTTTTACAGTGAAAACGGCAGTCACTTCAAACCGGCACCAGGAAACAGACTGAGAAACCAGAGTAAGGGTTTCTCCTGCAAACCGTTCCCTTTGTGCTGGATGAACGAACGTTTCTCCACATGCTCAGTTCTGAGAGATAAGTGTGTGTGAAAGCCGTCCTTCACCTAGCTTGAAGGGAACACAAAGTTTCTTTTCAGTTGCCAACTCCACTCCATACATATATATGGGGAGGTACAAGCTCCAACTCGGTTTTACAGGGAAAACGCCAGGCACTTCAAACCGGCACTAGGAAACAGACTGAGAAACCAGAGTAAGGGTTTCTCCTGCAACCCGTTCCCTTTGTGCTGGATGAACGAACGTCTCTCCACATGCTCAGTTCTGAGAGATAAGTGTGTGTGAAAGCCGTCCTTCACCTAGCTTGAAGGGAACACAAAGTTTCTTTTCAGTTGCCAAATCCACTCCATACATATATATGGGGAGGTACAAGCTCCAACTCGGTTTTACAGTGAAAACGGCAGGCACTTCAAACCGGCACTAGGAAACAGACTGAGAAAGCAGAGAAAGTGTTTCTCCTGCCACCCGTTCCCTTTGTGCGGGATGAACGAACGTCTCTCCACATGCTCAGTTCTGAGAGATAAGTGTGTGTGAAAGCCGTCCTTCACCTAGCTTGAAGGGAACACAAAGTTTCTTTTCAGTTGCCAACTCCACTCCATACATATATATGGGGAGGTACAAGCTCCAACTCGGTTTTACAGTGAAAACGGCAGGCACTTCAAACCGGAACTAGGAAACATTCTGAGAAACCAGAGTAAGGGTTTCTCCTGCAACCCGTTCCCTTTGTGCTGGATGAACGAACGTTTCTCCACATGCTCAGTTCTGAGAGATAAGTGTGTGTGAAAGCCGTCCTTCACCTAGCTTGAAGGGAACACAAAGTTTCTTTTCAGTTGCCAACTCCACGCCATACATATATATGGGGAGGTACAAGCTCCAACTCGGTTTTACAGTGAAAACGGCAGGCACTTCAAACCGGCACTAGGAAACAGACTGAGAAACCAGAGTAAGGGTTTCTCCTGCAACCCGTTCCCTTTGTGCTGGATGAACGAACGTCTCTCAACATGCTCATTTCTGAGAGATAAGTGTGTGTGAAAGCCGTCCTTCACCTAGCTTGAAGGGAACACAAAGTTTCTTTTCAGTTGCCAACTCCACTCCATACATATATATGGGGAGGTACAAGCTCCAACTCGGTTTTACAGTGAAAACGGCAGGCACTTCAAACCGGCACTGGGAAACAGACTGAGAAACCAAAGTAAGGGTTTCTCCTGCAACCCGTTCCCTTTGTGCTGGATGAACGAACGTCTCTCCACATGCTCAGTTCTGAGAGATAAGTGTGTGTGAAAGCCGTCCTTCACCTAGCTTGAAGGGAACACAAAGTTTCTTTTCAGTTGCCAACTCCACTCCATACATATATAAGGGGAGGTACAAGCTCCAACTCGGTTTTACAGTGAAAACGGCAGGCACTTCAACCCGGCACTAGGAAACAGACTGAGAAACCAGAGTAAGGGTTTCGCCTGCAGCCCGTTCCCTCTGTGCTGGATGAACGAACGTCTCACCACATGCTCAGTTCTGAGAGATAAGTGTGTGTGAAAGCCGTCCTTCACCTAGCTTGAAGGGAACAGAAAGTTTCTTTTCAGTTGCCAACTCCACTCCATACATATATATGGGGAGGTACAAGCTCCAACTCGGTTTTACAGTGAAAACGGCAGGCACTTCAAACCGGCACTAGGAAACAGACTGAGAAACCAGAGTAAGGGTTTCTCCTGCAACCCGTTCCCTTTGTGCTGGATGAACGAACGTCTCTCCACATGCTCAGTTCTGAGAGATAAGTGTGTGTGAAAGCCGTCCTTCACCTAGCTTGAAGGGAACACAAAGTTTCTTTTCAGTTGCCAACTCCACTCCATACATATATATGGGGATGTACAAGCTCCAACTCGGTTTTACAGTGAAAACGGCAGGCACTTCAAACCGGCACTAGGAAACAGACTGAGAAACCAGAGTAAGGGTTTCTCCTGCAACCCGTTCCCTTTGTGCTGGATGAACGAACGTCTCTCCACATGCTCAGTTCTGAGAGATAAGTGTGTGTGAAAGCCGTCCTTCACCTAGCTTGAAGGGAACACAAAGTTTCTTTTCAGTTGCCAACTCCACTCCATACATATATATGGGGAGGTACAAGCTCCAACTCGGTTTTACAGTGAAAACGGCAGACACTTCAAACCGGCACTAGGAAACAGACTGAGAAACCAGACTAAGGGTTTCTCCTGCAACCCGTTCCCTTTCTGCTGGATGAACGAACGTCTCTCCACATGGTCAGTTCTGAGAGATAAGTGTGTGTGAAAGCCGTCCTTCACCTAGCTTGAAGGGAACACAAAGTTTCTTTTCAGTTGCCAACTCCACTCCATACATATATATGGGGAGGTACAAGCTCCAACTCGGTTTTACAGTGAAAACGGCAGGCACTTCAACCCGGCACTAGGAAACAGACTGAGAAACCAGAGTAAGGGTTTCGCCTGCAGCCCGTTCCCTCTGTGCTGGATGAACGAACGTCTCTCCACATGCTCAGTTCTGAGAGATAAGTGTGTGTGAAAGCCGTCCTTCACCTAGCTTGAAGGGAACACAAAGTTTCTTTTCAGTTGCCAACTCCACTCCATACATATATATGGGGAGGTACAAGCTCCAACTCGGTTTTACAGTGAAAACGCCAGGCACTTCAAACCGGCACTAGGAAACAGACTGAGAAACCAGAGTAAGGGTTTCTCCTGCAACCCGTTCCCTCTGTGCTGGATGAACGAAAGTCTCTCCACATGCTCAGTTCTGAGAGATAAGTGTGTGTGAAAGCCGTCCTTCACCTAGCTTGAAGGGAACACAAAGTTTCTTTTCAGTTGCCAACTCCACTCCATACATATATATGGGGAGGTACAAGCTCCAACTCGGTTTTACAGTGAAAACGGCAGGCACTTCAAACCGGCACTAGGAAACAGACTGAGAAACCAGAGAAAGGGTTTCTCCTGCCACACGTTCCCTTTGTGCTGGATGAACGAACGTCTCTCCACATGCTCAGTTCTGAGAGATAAGTGTGTGTGAAAGCCGTCCTTCACCTAGCTTGAAGGGAACACAAAGTTTCTTTTCAGTTGCCAACTCCACTCCATACATATATATGGGGAGGTACAAGCTCCAACTCGGATTTACAGTGAAAACGGCAGTCACTTCAAACCGGCACCAGGAAACAGACTGAGAAACCAGAGTAAGGGTTTCTCCTGCAACCCGTTCCCTTTGTGCTGGATGAACGAACGTTTCTCCACATGCTCAGTTCTGAGAGATAAGTGTGTGTGAAAGCCGTCCTTCACCTAGCTTGAAGGGAACACAAAGTTTCTTTTCAGTTGCCAACTCCACTCCATACATATATATGGGGAGGTACAAGCTCCAACTCGGTTTTACAGTGAAAACGGCAGGCACTTCAAACCGGCACTAGGAAACAGACTGAGAAACCAGAGTAAGGGTTTCTCCTGCAACCCGTTCCCTTTGTGCTGGATGAACGAACGTCTCTCCACATGCTCAGTTCTGAGAGATAAGTGTGTGTGAAAGCCGTCCTTCACCTAGCTTGAAGGGAACACAAAGTTTCTTTTCAGTTGCCAACTCCACTCCATACATATATATGGGGAGGTACAAGCTCCAACTCGGTTTTACAGTGAAAACGGCAGGCACTTCAAACCGGCACTAGGAAACAGACTGAAAAAGCAGAGAAAGGGTTTCTCCTGCCACCCGTTCCCTTGTGCGGGATGAACGAACGTCTCTCCACATGCTCAGTTCTGAGAGATAAGTGTGTGTGAAAGCCGTCCTTCACCTAGCTTGAAGGGAACACAAAGTTTCTTTTCAGTTGCCAACTCCACTCCATACATATATATGGGGAGGTACAAGCTCCAACTCGGTTTTACAGTGAAAACGGCAGGCACTTCAAACCGGAACTAGGAAACATTCTGAGAAACCAGAGTAAGGGTTTCTCCTGCAACCCGTTCCCTTTGTGCTGGATGAACGAACGTTTCTCCACATGCTCAGTTCTGAGAGATAAGTGTGTGTGAAAGCCGTCCTTCACCTAGCTTGAAGGGAACACAAAGTTTCTTTTCAGTTGCCAACTCCACGCCATACATATATAAGGGGAGGTACAAGCTCCAACTCGGTTTTACAGTGAAAACGGCAGGCACTTCAAACCGGCACTAGGAAACAGACTGAGAAACCAGAGTAAGGGTTTCTCCTGCAACACGTTCCCTTTGTGCTGGATGAACGAACGTCTCTCAACATGCTCATTTCTGAGAGATAAGTGTGTGTGAAAGCCGTCCTTCACCTAGCTTGAAGGGAACACAAAGTTTCTTTTCAGTTGCCAACTCCACTCCATACATATATATGGGGAGGTACAAGCTCCAACTCGGTTTTACAGTGAAAACGGCAGGCACTTCAAACCGGCACTGGGAAACAGACTGAGAAACCAAAGTAAGGGTTTCTCCTGCAACCCGTTCCCTTTGTGCTGGATGAACGAACGTCTCTCCACATGCTCAGTTCTGAGAGATAAGTGTGTGTGAAAGCCGTCCTTCACCTAGCTTGAAGGGAACACAAAGTTTCTTTTCAGTTGCCAACTCCACTCGCATACATATATATGGGGAGGTACAAGCTCCAACTCGGTTTTACAGTGAAAACGGCAGGCACTTCAACCCGGCACTAGGAAACAGACTGAGAAACCAGAGTAAGGGTTTCGCCTGCAGCCCGTTCCCTCTGTGCTGGATGAACGAACGTCTCTCCACATGCTCAGTTCTGAGAGATAAGTGTGTGTGAAAGCCGTCCTTCACCTAGCTTGAAGGGAACACAAAGTTTCTTTTCAGTTGCCAACTCCACTCCATACATATATATGGGGAGGTACAAGCTCCAACTCGGTTTTACAGTGAAAACGGCAGGCACTTCAAACCGGCACTAGGAAACAGACTGAGAAACCAGAGTAAGGGTTTCTCCTGCAACCCGTTCCCTTTGTGCTGGATGAACGAACGTCTCTCCACATGCTCAGTTCTGAGAGATAAGTGTGTGTGAAAGCCGTCCTTCACCTAGCTTGAAGGGAACACAAAGTTTCTTTTCAGTTGCCAACTCCACTCCATACATATATATGGGGATGTACAAGCTCCAACTCGGTTTTACAGTGAAAACGGCAGGCACTTCAAACCGGCACTAGGAAACAGACTGAGAAACCAGAGTAAGGGTTTCTCCTGCAACCCGTTCCCTTTGTGCTGGATGAACGAACGTCTCTCCACATGCTCAGTTCTGAGAGATAAGTGTGTGTGAAAGCCGTCCTTCACCTAGCTTGAAGGGAACACAAAGTTTCTTTTCAGTTGCCAACTCCACTCCATACATATATATGGGGAGGTACAAGCTCCAACTCGGTTTTACAGTGAAAACGGCAGACACTTCAAACCGGCACTAGGAAACAGACTGAGAAACCAGACTAAGGGTTTCTCCTGCAACCCGTTCCCTTTCTGCTGGATGAACGAACGTCTCTCCACATGGTCAGTTCTGAGAGATAAGTGTGTGTGAAAGCCGTCCTTCACCTAGCTTGAAGGGAACACAAAGTTTCTTTTCAGTTGCCAACTCCACTCCATACATATATATGGGGAGGTACAAGCTCCAACTCGGTTTTACAGTGAAAACGGCAGGCACTTCAACCCGGCACTAGGAAACAGACTGAGAAACCAGAGTAAGGGTTTCGCCTGCAGCCCGTTCCCTCTGTGCTGGATGAACGAACGTCTCTCCACATGCTCAGTTCTGAGAGATAAGTGTGTGTGAAAGCCGTCCTTCACCTAGCTTGAAGGGAACAGAAAGTTTCTTTTCAGTTGCCAACTCCACTCCATACATATATATGGGGAGGTACAAGCTCCAACTCGGTTTTACAGTGAAAACGGCAGGCACTTCAAACCGGCACTAGGAAACAGACTGAGAAACCAGAGTAAGGGTTTCTCCTGCAACCCGTTCCCTTTGTGCTGGATGAACGAACGTCTCTCCACATGCTCAGTTCTGAGAGATAAGTGTGTGTGAAAGCCGTCCTTCACCTAGCTTGAAGGGAACACAAAGTTTCTTTTCAGTTGCCAACTCCACTCCATACATATATATGGGGAGGTACAAGCTCCAACTCGGTTTTACAGTGAAAACGGCAGGCACTTCAAACCGGCACTAGGAAACAGACTGAGAAACCAGAGTAAGGGTTTCTCCTGCAACCCGTTCCCTTTGTGCTGGATGAACGAACGTCTCTCAACATGCTCATTTCTGAGAGATAAGTGTGTGTGAAAGCCGTCCTTCACCTAGCTTGAAGGGAACACAAAGTTTCTTTTCAGTTGCCAACTCCACGCCATACATATATATGGGGAGGTACAAGCTCCAACTCGGTTTTACAGTGAAAACGGCAGGCACTTCAAACCGGCACTAGGAAACAGACTGAGAAACCAGAGTAAGGGTTTCTCCTGCAACCCGTTCCCTTTGTGCTGGATGAACGAACGTCTCTCAACATGCTCATTTCTGAGAGATAAGTGTGTGTGAAAGCCGTCCTTCACCTAGCTTGAAGGGAACACAAAGTTTCTTTTCAGTTGCCAACTCCACTCCATACATATATATGGGGAGGTACAAGCTCCAACTCGGTTTTACAGTGAAAACGGCAGGCACTTCAAACCGGCACTGGGAAACAGACTGAGAAACCAAAGTAAGGGTTTCTCCTGCAACCCGTTCCCTTTGTGCTGGATGAACGAACGTCTCTCCACATGCTCAGTTCTGAGAGATAAGTGTGTGTGAAAGCCGTCCTTCACCTAGCTTGAAGGGAACACAAAGTTTCTTTTCAGTTGCCAACTCCACTCCATACATATATATGGGGAGGTACAAGCTCCAACTCGGTTTTACAGTGAAAACGGCAGGCACTTCAACCCGGCACTAGGAAACAGACTGAGAAACCAGAGTAAGGGTTTCGCCTGCAGCCCGTTCCCTCTGTGCTGGATGAACGAACGTCTCACCACATGCTCAGTTCTGAGAGATAAGTGTGTGTGAAAGCCGTCCTTCACCTAGCTTGAAGGGAACAGAAAGTTTCTTTTCAGTTGCCAACTCCACTCCATACATATATATGGGGAGGTACAAGCTCCAACTCGGATTTACAGTGAAAACGGCAGTCACTTCAAACCGGCACTAGGAAACAGACTGAGAAACCAGAGTAAGGGTTTCTCCTGCAACCCGTTCCCTTTGTGCTGGATGAACGAACGTCTCTCAACATGCTCATTTCTGAGAGATAAGTGTGTGTGAAAGCCGTCCTTCACCTAGCTTGAAGGGAACACAAAGTTTCTTTTCAGTTGCCAACTCCACTCCATACATATATATGGGGAGGTACAAGCTCCAACTCGGTTTTACAGTGAAAACGGCAGGCACTTCAAACCGGCACTGGGAAACAGACTGAGAAACCAAAGTAAGGGTTTCTCCTGCAACCCGTTCCCTTTGTGCTGGATGAACGAACGTCTCTCCACATGCTCAGTTCTGAGAGATAAGTGTGTGTGAAAGCCGTCCTTCACCTAGCTTGAAGGGAACACAAAGTTTCTTTTCAGTTGCCAACTCCACTCCATACATATATATGGGGAGGTACAAGCTCCAACTCGGTTTTACAGTGAAAACGGCAGGCACTTCAACCCGGCACTAGGAAACAGACTGAGAAACCAGAGTAAGGGTTTCGCCTGCAGCCCGTTCCCTCTGTGCTGGATGAACGAACGTCTCACCACATGCTCAGTTCTGAGAGATAAGTGTGTGTGAAAGCCGTCCTTCACCTAGCTTGAAGGGAACAGAAAGTTTCTTTTCAGTTGCCAACTCCACTCCATACATATATATGGGGAGGTACAAGCTCCAACTCGGATTTACAGTGAAAACGGCAGTCACTTCAAACCGGCACCAGGAAACAGACTGAGAAACCAGAGTAAGGGTTTCTCCTGCAACCCGTTCCCTTTGTGCTGGATGAACGAACGTTTCTCCACATGCTCAGTTCTGAGAGATAAGTGTGTGTGAAAGCCGTCCTTCACCTAGCTTGAAGGGAACACAAAGTTTCTTTTCAGTTGCCAACTCCACTCCATACATATATATGGGGAGGTACAAGCTCCAACTCGGTTTTACAGTGAAAACGGCAGGCACTTCAAACCGGCACTAGGAAACAGACTGAGAAACCAGAGTAAGGGTTTCTCCTGCAACCCGTTCCCTTTGTGCTGGATGAACGAACGTCTCTCCACATGCTCAGTTCTGAGAGATAAGTGTGTGTGAAAGCCGTCCTTCACCTAGCTTGAAGGGAACACAAAGTTTCTTTTCAGTTGCCAACTCCACTCCATACATATATATGGGGAGGTACAAGCTCCAACTCGGTTTTACAGTGAAAACGGCAGGCACTTCAAACCGGCACTAGGAAACAGACTGAAAAAGCAGAGAAAGGGTTTCTCCTGCCACCCGTTCCCTTGTGCGGGATGAACGAACGTCTCTCCACATGCTCAGTTCTGAGAGATAAGTGTGTGTGAAAGCCGTCCTTCACCTAGCTTGAAGGGAACACAAAGTTTCTTTTCAGTTGCCAACTCCACTCCATACATATATATGGGGAGGTACAAGCTCCAACTCGGTTTTACAGTGAAAACGGCAGGCACTTCAAACCGGAACTAGGAAACATTCTGAGAAACCAGAGTAAGGGTTTCTCCTGCAACCCGTTCCCTTTGTGCTGGATGAACGAACGTTTCTCCACATGCTCAGTTCTGAGAGATAAGTGTGTGTGAAAGCCGTCCTTCACCTAGCTTGAAGGGAACACAAAGTTTCTTTTCAGTTGCCAACTCCACGCCATACATATATATGGGGAGGTACAAGCTCCAACTCGGTTTTACAGTGAAAACGGCAGGCACTTCAAACCGGCACTAGGAAACAGACTGAGAAACCAGAGTAAGGGTTTCTCCTGCAACACGTTCCCTTTGTGCTGGATGAACGAACGTCTCTCAACATGCTCATTTCTGAGAGATAAGTGTGTGTGAAAGCCGTCCTTCACCTAGCTTGAAGGGAACACAAAGTTTCTTTTCAGTTGCCAACTCCACTCCATACATATATATGGGGAGGTACAAGCTCCAACTCGGTTTTACAGTGAAAACGGCAGGCACTTCAAACCGGCACTGGGAAACAGACTGAGAAACCAAAGTAAGGGTTTCTCCTGCAACCCGTTCCCTTTGTGCTGGATGAACGAACGTCTCTCCACATGCTCAGTTCTGAGAGATAAGTGTGTGTGAAAGCCGTCCTTCACCTAGCTTGAAGGGAACACAAAGTTTCTTTTCAGTTGCCAACTCCACTCCATACATATATATGGGGAGGTACAAGCTCCAACTCGGTTTTACAGTGAAAACGGCAGGCACTTCAACCCGGCACTAGGAAACAGACTGAGAAACCAGAGTAAGGGTTTCGCCTGCAGCCCGTTCCCTCTGTGCTGGATGAACGAACGTCTCTCCACATGCTCAGTTCTGAGAGATAAGTGTGTGTGAAAGCCGTCCTTCACCTAGCTTGAAGGGAACAGAAAGTTTCTTTTCAGTTGCCAACTCCACTCCATACATATATATGGGGAGGTACAAGCTCCAACTCGGTTTTACAGTGAAAACGGCAGGCACTTCAAACCGGCACTAGGAAACAGACTGAGAAACCAGAGTAAGGGTTTCTCCTGCAACCCGTTCCCTTTGTGCTGGATGAACGAACGTCTCTCCACATGCTCAGTTCTGAGAGATAAGTGTGTGTGAAAGCCGTCCTTCACCTAGCTTGAAGGGAACACAAAGTTTCTTTTCAGTTGCCAACTCCACTCCATACATATATATGGGGATGTACAAGCTCCAACTCGGTTTTACAGTGAAAACGGCAGGCACTTCAAACCGGCACTAGGAAACAGACTGAGAAACCAGAGTAAGGGTTTCTCCTGCAACCCGTTCCCTTTGTGCTGGATGAACGAACGTCTCTCCACATGCTCAGTTCTGAGAGATAAGTGTGTGTGAAAGCCGTCCTTCACCTAGCTTGAAGGGAACACAAAGTTTCTTTTCAGTTGCCAACTCCACTCCATACATATATATGGGGAGGTACAAGCTCCAACTCGGTTTTACAGTGAAAACGGCAGGCACTTCAAACCGGCACTGGGAAACAGACTGAGAAACCAAAGTAAGGGTTTCTCCTGCAACCCGTTCCCTTTGTGCTGGATGAACGAACGTCTCTCCACATGCTCAGTTCTGAGAGATAAGTGTGTGTGAAAGCCGTCCTTCACCTAGCTTGAAGGGAACACAAAGTTTCTTTTCAGTTGCCAACTCCACTCCATACATATATATGGGGAGGTACAAGCTCCAACTCGGTTTTACAGTGAAAACGGCAGGCACTTCAACCCGGCACTAGGAAACAGACTGAGAAACCAGAGTAAGGGTTTCGCCTGCAGCCCGTTCCCTCTGTGCTGGATGAACGAACGTCTCACCACATGCTCAGTTCTGAGAGATAAGTGTGTGTGAAAGCCGTCCTTCACCTAGCTTGAAGGGAACAGAAAGTTTCTTTTCAGTTGCCAACTCCACTCCATACATATATATGGGGAGGTACAAGCTCCAACTCGGATTTACAGTGAAAACGGCAGTCACTTCAAACCGGCACCAGGAAACAGACTGAGAAACCAGAGTAAGGGTTTCTCCTGCAACCCGTTCCCTTTGTGCTGGATGAACGAACGTTTCTCCACATGCTCAGTTCTGAGAGATAAGTGTGTGTGAAAGCCGTCCTTCACCTAGCTTGAAGGGAACACAAAGTTTCTTTTCAGTTGCCAACTCCACTCCATACATATATATGGGGAGGTACAAGCTCCAACTCGGTTTTACAGTGAAAACGGCAGGCACTTCAAACCGGCACTAGGAAACAGACTGAGAAACCAGAGTAAGGGTTTCTCCTGCAACCCGTTCCCTTTGTGCTGGATGAACGAACGTCTCTCCACATGCTCAGTTCTGAGAGATAAGTGTGTGTGAAAGCCGTCCTTCACCTAGCTTGAAGGGAACACAAAGTTTCTTTTCAGTTGCCAACTCCACTCCATACATATATATGGGGAGGTACAAGCTCCAACTCGGTTTTACAGTGAAAACGGCAGGCACTTC
>NW_027329142.1:0-17131 GCF_048564905.1 Vicugna pacos | reverse complement strand
ACATCCCTGACGAGGGAAACACTTGTATTACAAGAGAAGACATTCTACTAGAACCGAGGCGCTGCTGTCATTTTGAGGAGACGCCCCACACTAAGGATATCTGAAAACCTTCGTGTGTGTTCTGGAGCTGGGAAAGACATTCCACGCATCTTTATGGGGGCACAGTTGTTCCAAAGTTGGGGATTTGTTTTAAACACCTCCACTTCCCATAGAGGGGCACTCGCTAATCCTTGTCTTTAGAGCCCAACCCCAACATTCTCTCAAAGCCCGGCCTAAAAGAAAATTCAAGGAAGACAAGCTAAGGAATTCTATTAGATCCCTGGTGTTTCTGTTAGTTAGAGGAGCCTACCCACACTCAGGAAAAAAGAACACTTCTTAGCACGTGGGCTGGAAGTGTGGAAACGGAGTCCACACATATTTGTTTGGGCACAGGTATTCCTAGGTTCGAGGATGTAGATTAAACACCTCCATATCCCATGTATAGGCACTCGCTAATACTTCGATTTAGAGCCCAACCTCCAAATTCCCCTGCACTCCTGGCAGGGCAAGGCATCAGGGAAGACAAGCTAAGGGATTGTATTGAAACCAGGTGCTGCTGTCACTTGGAGGAACTACCCAACACTGAGGACTCCGGAGAAACTCATGTGTGTGGGGGAGGTGTGCAGCCCCAATCCACGCAGATGAATTGTGACAGAGGTGTTCCCCGGTAGGGGAGTTCCAGAAGTACTTCCTCAGTCAATCGGTGGGCAGAAGCTGCTACTTGGTTCCAAGCCCAACCCCCAGTTTTGCTCGCAGCCTGGCCTAGGGAAACTCTTATGGAATACAAGCTGAATTATTCTATTAGAACGCAGGCGCTGCTGTCAGATGTAGGAACTTCCACACACTCAGGGTCCCGGAAACCATCCTTGTGTGTGGAGGAAATGTGGAGCCCCACTTCACGCAGTTGAATAGGGGCACAGGTGTTCCCCGTTAGGGAGAAGTCCTCTAAGTACTTCCTCAGTTCATCGGGGGGCAATCGATGCTACTTGGATTCCATGCCCAACCCTCAACTTTTCCTGATAGCCTGGCCTCGGGAAAAATTCAGGGAATACAAG
Source organism: Vicugna pacos (assembly GCF_048564905.1). Classification (NCBI taxonomy): domain Eukaryota; kingdom Metazoa; phylum Chordata; class Mammalia; order Artiodactyla; family Camelidae; genus Vicugna; species Vicugna pacos. Next base: position 16,037 of record NW_027329142.1, on the reverse strand, counting down.
CTAAGGGATTCTATTAGATCCCAGGCGCTGCTGTCTGTTGGAGGAGTTTCCCCACATTCAGGATACCTGAACACGTCTTCTTGTGTGTGCTGGAGGTGGGGATACAGATTCTACTCATTTTTATGTGGGCACAGGTATTCCCAGGTTGAGGATGCAGATTATAAACCTCCACTTCCCATAGAGTGGCCCTCGCTAATACGTGGCTTTAAAGCCCAATCTCCACCTGCGCTCACTGCCCGGCTTGGGCAAACACTCAGGGAAGTCAACCTAAGGGATCCTATTAGATCAAAGGTTCTGCTGTGATTTGGAGGAGCCTCCCCACACTCAAGATAACAGAACACTTTTCCGTGTGTCTGCTGGAAGTGGGGAAACAGAGTTCAGGTTTATTTCAGGGGCGACTGGCATTCCCAGTTTGGGGGGTGTTGGTTAAACACCTCCATTTCCCATGCAGAGGCACTCGCCAATACTCGGTTTTAGAGCCCAACCCCTACTTTCCCCCGCACTCCGGCCTAGGCAAACCATCAGGGAAGACTAGCTAAAGGATTCTACTAGAACCCAGGCGCTGCTTTCTGTTGGAGGAACTTCCCCACACTCAGGAATCCGGAACTCAGCCTTGAGTGGGGGGGATTTGTGGGGCCCCACACCACGCAGATTTACGTAGGCACAGGTGTTCCCCGTTAGGGAGAAGTCCTCTTGGTACCTCTTCAGTCAATCAGGGGACGCTCGCTGCTACTTGGCCTCCAAGCCCAGCCCCCAGCTTTCCCTCGCAGCCAGGCCTAGGGAAACACAGTGAATACAAGCTAAGCTATTCTATTAGAATCCAGGCACTGCTGTCATTTGCAGCAGCCTCCCCAGACTCAGGATAACTGAACAGGCCTTCGTGTATGTCCTGAATTTGGGGAAGGAATGTCCACGAATGTTTATGGGGGCCAGGTGTTATCAGGTTTGGGATGCAATTTAAACATCTTCACTGCCCATACAGAGGCTCTCGCTAATACTTGGTTTTAGAGCCCAACCTCCACCTTCGCTCAAAGACTGGCATATGAAAACACTCAGGGAGGTCAACCTTTGGGGATCCTATTAGATCCCAGTTGCTGCTGTCAGTTGGAGGAGCCACCCACACTCAGAAAACAAGAACAGATCTTCGTGTGTGTGCTGGAGGAGGGGAAAGAGAGCCAACGCAGCTTTCAGGGTGCACAGATATTCTCCGGTTGGTGGTTGCAGGAAAAAAACCTCCTATTCCCATGGAGTGGAACCCGTTAATATTTGGTTTTAGAGACCAAACCCACTTTCCCCCGCACTCCGTATCAGGCAAACAAACAGGGAAGACAAGTTAAGCGATTTTATAAGAACCAAGGCCCTGCTCTCAGTTGGAGGAGGCTGTCCACTCTCAGGATACTGTGCAAGTGTTGGTGTGTGTGCTGGAGGTGTGGAAACAGACTCCACGGATCTTTATGGGGGCACAGGTGTTCCCAGGTTAGGGATGTAGTTTAAACACCTCCACAAACCATAGAGAGGTCATCGCAAATACTTGGTTTCGGAGCCCAAACCACACTTTCCCCCGCACTCCCGCCTAGGCTTTCCATCAGGGAAGACAAGCAAAGGGATTGAATTAGAACCCAGGCGCTGCAGTCAGTTGGAGGAACTTCCCTGCACTCAGGATTCCGGAACACATTCTTGTGTGTGGGGGAGGTGTGCAGCCCCACTCCACCCAGATGAATGGTGACACAGGTGTTCCCTTTAGGGAGAAGTCCTCTAAGTACTTCCTCAATCGATCAGGAGGCACCCACTGCTACTTGGCCTCCAAGCATAACCCCCAGCTTTCCCTCACATCCCGGACCATGGAAACACTCGTTTTACAAGCTAAGGGATTCTATTAGAACCCAGGCGCTGCTGTCATTTTGAGGAGCCCCCCCACACTAAGGATATCTGAAAACCTTCGTGTGTGTTCTGGAGCTGGGAAAGACATTCCACGCATCTTTATGGGGGCACAGTTGTTCCAAATTTGGGGATTTGTTTTAAACACCTCCACTTCCCATAGAGGGGCACTCGCTAATCCTTGTCTTTAGAGCCCAACCCCAACATTCTCTCAAAGCCCGGCCTAAAAGAAAATTCAAGGAAGACAAGCTAAGGAATTCTATTAGATCCCTGGTGTTTCTGTTAGTTAGAGGAGCCTACCCACACTCAGGAAAAAAGAACACTTCTTAGCACGTGGGCTGGAAGTGTGGAAACGGAGTCCACACATATTTGTTTGGGCACAGGTATTCCTAGGTTCGAGGATGTAGATTAAACACCTCCATATCCCATGTATAGGCACTCGCTAATACTTCGATTTAGAGCCCAACCTCCAAATTCCCCTGCACTCCTGGCAGGGCAAGGCATCAGGGAAGACAAGCTAAGGGATTGTATTGAAACCAGGTGCTGCTGTCACTTGGAGGAACTACCCAACACTGAGGACTCCGGAGAAACTCATGTGTGTGGGGGAGGTGTGCAGCCCCAATCCACGCAGATGAATTGTGACAGAGGTGTTCCCCGGTAGGGGAGTTCCAGAAGTACTTCCTCAGTCAATCGGTGGGCAGAAGCTGCTACTTGGTTCCAAGCCCAACCCCCAGTTTTGCTCGCAGCCTGGCCTAGGGAAACTCTTATGGAATACAAGCTGAATTATTCTATTAGAACGCAGGCGCTGCTGTCAGATGTAGGAACTTCCACACACTCAGGGTCCCGGAAACCATCCTTGTGTGTGGAGGAAATGTGGAGCCCCACTTCACGCAGTTGAATAGGGGCACAGGTGTTCCCCGTTAGGGAGAAGTCCTCTAAGTACTTCCTCAGTTCATCGGGGGGCAATCGATGCTACTTGGATTCCATGCCCAACCCTCAACTTTTCCTGATAGCCTGGCCTCGGGAAAAATTCAGGGAATACAAGCTAAGGGATTCTATTAGATCCCAGGCGCTGCTGTCTGTTGGAGGAGTTTCCCCACATTCAGGATACCTGAACACGTCTTCTTGTGTGTGCTGGAGGTGGGGATACAGATTCTACTCATTTTTATGTGGGCACAGGTATTCCCAGGTTGAGGATGCAGATTATAAACCTCCACTTCCCATAGAGTGGCCCTCGCTAATACGTGGCTTTAAAGCCCAATCTCCACCTGCGCTCACTGCCCGGCTTGGGCAAACACTCAGGGAAGTCAACCTAAGGGATCCTATTAGATCAAAGGTTCTGCTGTGATTTGGAGGAGCCTCCCCACACTCAAGATAACAGAACACTTTTCCGTGTGTCTGCTGGAAGTGGGGAAACAGAGTTCAGGTTTATTTCAGGGGCGACTGGCATTCCCAGTTTGGGGGGTGTTGGTTAAACACCTCCATTTCCCATGCAGAGGCACTCGCCAATACTCGGTTTTAGAGCCCAACCCCTACTTTCCCCCGCACTCCGGCCTAGGCAAACCATCAGGGAAGACTAGCTAAAGGATTCTACTAGAACCCAGGCGCTGCTTTCTGTTGGAGGAACTTCCCCACACTCAGGAATCCGGAACTCAGCCTTGAGTGGGGGGGATTTGTGGGGCCCCACACCACGCAGATTTACGTAGGCACAGGTGTTCCCCGTTAGGGAGAAGTCCTCTTGGTACCTCTTCAGTCAATCAGGGGACGCTCGCTGCTACTTGGCCTCCAAGCCCAGCCCCCAGCTTTCCCTCGCAGCCAGGCCTAGGGAAACACAGTGAATACAAGCTAAGCTATTCTATTAGAATCCAGGCACTGCTGTCATTTGCAGCAGCCTCCCCAGACTCAGGATAACTGAACAGGCCTTCGTGTATGTCCTGAATTTGGGGAAGGAATGTCCACGAATGTTTATGGGGGCCAGGTGTTATCAGGTTTGGGATGCAATTTAAACATCTTCACTGCCCATACAGAGGCTCTCGCTAATACTTGGTTTTAGAGCCCAACCTCCACCTTCGCTCAAAGACTGGCATATGAAAACACTCAGGGAGGTCAACCTTTGGGGATCCTATTAGATCCCAGTTGCTGCTGTCAGTTGGAGGAGCCACCCACACTCAGAAAACAAGAACAGATCTTCGTGTGTGTGCTGGAGGAGGGGAAAGAGAGCCAACGCAGCTTTCAGGGTGCACAGATATTCTCAGGTTGGTGGTTGCAGGAAAAAAACCTCCTATTCCCATGGAGTGGAACCCGTTAATATTTGGTTTTAGAGACCAAACCCACTTTCCCCCGCACTCCGTATCAGGCAAACAAACAGGGAAGACAAGTTAAGCGATTTTATAAGAACCAAGGCCCTGCTCTCAGTTGGAGGAGGCTGTCCACTCTCAGGATACTGTGCAAGTGTTGGTGTGTGTGCTGGAGGTGTGGAAACAGACTCCACGGATCTTTATGGGGGCACAGGTGTTCCCAGGTTAGGGATGTAGTTTAAACACCTCCACAAACCATAGAGAGGTCATCGCAAATACTTGGTTTCGGAGCCCAAACCACACTTTCCCCCGCACTCCCGCCTAGGCTTTCCATCAGGGAAGACAAGCAAAGGGATTGAATTAGAACCCAGGCGCTGCAGTCAGTTGGAGGAACTTCCCTGCACTCAGGATTCCGGAACACATTCTTGTGTGTGGGGGAGGTGTGCAGCCCCACTCCACCCAGATGAATGGTGACACAGGTGTTCCCTTTAGGGAGAAGTCCTCTAAGTACTTCCTCAATCGATCAGGAGGCACCCACTGCTACTTGGCCTCCAAGCATAACCCCCAGCTTTCCCTCACATCCCGGACCATGGAAACACTCGTTTTACAAGCTAAGGGATTCTATTAGAACCCAGGCGCTGCTGTCATTTTGAGGAGCCCCCCCACACTAAGGATATCTGAAAACCTTCGTGTGTGTTCTGGAGCTGGGAAAGACATTCCACGCATGTTTATGGGGGCACAGGTGTTCCAAAGTGGGGATTTGGTTTAAACACCTCCACTGCCCATAGAGGGGCACTCGCTAATCCTCGTCTTTAGAGCCCAACCCCCACATTCGCTCACAGCCCGGCCTAGGTAAACACTCAAGGAAGTCAAGCTAATGGATTCTCTTAGACCCCAGGTGCTGCTGTCATTTGGAGGAAACTCCCCACATTCAGGATAGAAGAACACTTCCTCATTTGTGTGCTGGAGGTGGGGAAACCGAGTCCAGGCATCTATCAGGTGGCACATGTATTCCCACGTTGCTGGTTGGAGGTAAAATTCCTCAACTTCCCATGTAGATGCATTGGCTAATACTTGGCATTAGAGCCGAAGCCCCACATTCCCCTGCACTCCAGCCTAGGCAAACCATCAGGGAAGGCAAGTTAAGGGATTCAAGTAGAACACAAGCGCTGCTGACAGTTGGAGGAACATCCCCACACTCAGGATTCCGGAACCCAACCTTGTGTGGCTGGGAGATGTGGAGCCACATTCCAAGTAGATGAATGGGGTCACACTTGTTCCCCGTTAGGGAGAAGTCCTCTAAATACTTCCACATTCCATCGGGGGGCAGTTGCTGCTACCTGGCCTCCAAGCCAAACTCCCAGCTTTCCCTCTCAGCCCGGCCTAGGGAAACACTCAAGGAACACAAGCTAAGGGATTCTATTAGAACCCAGGCGCTGCTGTCATTTGGAGGAGCCTCCCCACAATCAGGATACCTGAGTACGTCTCCGTGTGTGTGCTGGTGTTGGGGAAACAGAGTCCACGCATCTTTATGGGGGCACAGGTGTTCCAAGGTTGGGGAAGTAGTTTCAAACCCTCCGCCGGCCACAGAGATGCACTCGCTAATACTTGGTTTTAGAGCCCAACCCCCACTTTCCCCCGCACTCCGTATCAGGCAACCAAAGAGGGAAGACAAGTTAAGCGATTTTATTAGAACCCAGGCCCTCCTGTCAGTTGGAGGAGGCTGCCCACTATCAGGAAAACTGTGCAAATGTTCGTGTGTGTGCTGGAGGGTGGAAACAGACTCCACGGATTTTTATGGGGGCACAGGTGTTCCCAGATTAGGGATGTAGTTTAAACACCTCCACTAACCATAGAGAGGTACTCGCAAATACTTGGTTTTGGAGCCCAAACCACACTTTCCCCCGCACTCCCGCCTAGGCATACCATCAGGGAAGACAAGCAAAGGGATTCAATTAGAACCCAGGCGCTGCAGTCAGTTGGAGGAACTTCCCTGCACTCAGGATTCCAGAACACATTCTTGTGTGTGGGGGAGTTGTGCAGCCCCACTCCACCCACATGTATGGAGGCAAATTGTTCCCTTTAGGGAGAAGTCCTCTAAGTACTTCCTCAGTCGATCAGGGGACACTCACTGCTACTTGTCCTCCAAGACCAACCCCCAGGTTTCCCTCACATCCCTGACGAGGGAAACACTTGTATTACAAGAGAAGACATTCTACTAGAACCGAGGCGCTGCTGTCATTTTGAGGAGACGCCCCACACTAAGGATATCTGAAAACCTTCGTGTGTGTTCTGGAGCTGGGAAAGACATTCCACGCATCTTTATGGGGGCACAGTTGTTCCAAAGTTGGGGATTTGTTTTAAACACCTCCACTTCCCATAGAGGGGCACTCGCTAATCCTTGTCTTTAGAGCCCAACCCCAACATTCTCTCAAAGCCCGGCCTAAAAGAAAATTCAAGGAAGACAAGCTAAGGAATTCTATTAGATCCCTGGTGTTTCTGTTAGTTAGAGGAGCCTACCCACACTCAGGAAAAAAGAACACTTCTTAGCACGTGGGCTGGAAGTGTGGAAACGGAGTCCACACATATTTGTTTGGGCACAGGTATTCCTAGGTTCGAGGATGTAGATTAAACACCTCCATATCCCATGTATAGGCACTCGCTAATACTTCGATTTAGAGCCCAACCTCCAAATTCCCCTGCACTCCTGGCAGGGCAAGGCATCAGGGAAGACAAGCTAAGGGATTGTATTGAAACCAGGTGCTGCTGTCACTTGGAGGAACTACCCAACACTGAGGACTCCGGAGAAACTCATGTGTGTGGGGGAGGTGTGCAGCCCCAATCCACGCAGATGAATTGTGACAGAGGTGTTCCCCGGTAGGGGAGTTCCAGAAGTACTTCCTCAGTCAATCGGTGGGCAGAAGCTGCTACTTGGTTCCAAGCCCAACCCCCAGTTTTGCTCGCAGCCTGGCCTAGGGAAACTCTTATGGAATACAAGCTGAATTATTCTATTAGAACGCAGGCGCTGCTGTCAGATGTAGGAACTTCCACACACTCAGGGTCCCGGAAACCATCCTTGTGTGTGGAGGAAATGTGGAGCCCCACTTCACGCAGTTGAATAGGGGCACAGGTGTTCCCCGTTAGGGAGAAGTCCTCTAAGTACTTCCTCAGTTCATCGGGGGGCAATCGATGCTACTTGGATTCCATGCCCAACCCTCAACTTTTCCTGATAGCCTGGCCTCGGGAAAAATTCAGGGAATACAAGCTAAGGGATTCTATTAGATCCCAGGCGCTGCTGTCTGTTGGAGGAGTTTCCCCACATTCAGGATACCTGAACACGTCTTCTTGTGTGTGCTGGAGGTGGGGATACAGATTCTACTCATTTTTATGTGGGCACAGGTATTCCCAGGTTGAGGATGCAGATTATAAACCTCCACTTCCCATAGAGTGGCCCTCGCTAATACGTGGCTTTAAAGCCCAATCTCCACCTGCGCTCACTGCCCGGCTTGGGCAAACACTCAGGGAAGTCAACCTAAGGGATCCTATTAGATCAAAGGTTCTGCTGTGATTTGGAGGAGCCTCCCCACACTCAAGATAACAGAACACTTTTCCGTGTGTCTGCTGGAAGTGGGGAAACAGAGTTCAGGTTTATTTCAGGGGCGACTGGCATTCCCAGTTTGGGGGGTGTTGGTTAAACACCTCCATTTCCCATGCAGAGGCACTCGCCAATACTCGGTTTTAGAGCCCAACCCCTACTTTCCCCCGCACTCCGGCCTAGGCAAACCATCAGGGAAGACTAGCTAAAGGATTCTACTAGAACCCAGGCGCTGCTTTCTGTTGGAGGAACTTCCCCACACTCAGGAATCCGGAACTCAGCCTTGAGTGGGGGGGATTTGTGGGGCCCCACACCACGCAGATTTACGTAGGCACAGGTGTTCCCCGTTAGGGAGAAGTCCTCTTGGTACCTCTTCAGTCAATCAGGGGACGCTCGCTGCTACTTGGCCTCCAAGCCCAGCCCCCAGCTTTCCCTCGCAGCCAGGCCTAGGGAAACACAGTGAATACAAGCTAAGCTATTCTATTAGAATCCAGGCACTGCTGTCATTTGCAGCAGCCTCCCCAGACTCAGGATAACTGAACAGGCCTTCGTGTATGTCCTGAATTTGGGGAAGGAATGTCCACGAATGTTTATGGGGGCCAGGTGTTATCAGGTTTGGGATGCAATTTAAACATCTTCACTGCCCATACAGAGGCTCTCGCTAATACTTGGTTTTAGAGCCCAACCTCCACCTTCGCTCAAAGACTGGCATATGAAAACACTCAGGGAGGTCAACCTTTGGGGATCCTATTAGATCCCAGTTGCTGCTGTCAGTTGGAGGAGCCACCCACACTCAGAAAACAAGAACAGATCTTCGTGTGTGTGCTGGAGGAGGGGAAAGAGAGCCAACGCAGCTTTCAGGGTGCACAGATATTCTCCGGTTGGTGGTTGCAGGAAAAAAACCTCCTATTCCCATGGAGTGGAACCCGTTAATATTTGGTTTTAGAGACCAAACCCACTTTCCCCCGCACTCCGTATCAGGCAAACAAACAGGGAAGACAAGTTAAGCGATTTTATAAGAACCAAGGCCCTGCTCTCAGTTGGAGGAGGCTGTCCACTCTCAGGATACTGTGCAAGTGTTGGTGTGTGTGCTGGAGGTGTGGAAACAGACTCCACGGATCTTTATGGGGGCACAGGTGTTCCCAGGTTAGGGATGTAGTTTAAACACCTCCACAAACCATAGAGAGGTCATCGCAAATACTTGGTTTCGGAGCCCAAACCACACTTTCCCCCGCACTCCCGCCTAGGCTTTCCATCAGGGAAGACAAGCAAAGGGATTGAATTAGAACCCAGGCGCTGCAGTCAGTTGGAGGAACTTCCCTGCACTCAGGATTCCGGAACACATTCTTGTGTGTGGGGGAGGTGTGCAGCCCCACTCCACCCAGATGAATGGTGACACAGGTGTTCCCTTTAGGGAGAAGTCCTCTAAGTACTTCCTCAATCGATCAGGAGGCACCCACTGCTACTTGGCCTCCAAGCATAACCCCCAGCTTTCCCTCACATCCCGGACCATGGAAACACTCGTTTTACAAGCTAAGGGATTCTATTAGAACCCAGGCGCTGCTGTCATTTTGAGGAGCCCCCCCACACTAAGGATATCTGAAAACCTTCGTGTGTGTTCTGGAGCTGGGAAAGACATTCCACGCATGTTTATGGGGGCACAGGTGTTCCAAAGTGGGGATTTGGTTTAAACACCTCCACTGCCCATAGAGGGGCACTCGCTAATCCTCGTCTTTAGAGCCCAACCCCCACATTCGCTCACAGCCCGGCCTAGGTAAACACTCAAGGAAGTCAAGCTAATGGATTCTCTTAGACCCCAGGTGCTGCTGTCATTTGGAGGAAACTCCCCACATTCAGGATAGAAGAACACTTCCTCATTTGTGTGCTGGAGGTGGGGAAACCGAGTCCAGGCATCTATCAGGTGGCACATGTATTCCCACGTTGCTGGTTGGAGGTAAAATTCCTCAACTTCCCATGTAGATGCATTGGCTAATACTTGGCATTAGAGCCGAAGCCCCACATTCCCCTGCACTCCAGCCTAGGCAAACCATCAGGGAAGGCAAGTTAAGGGATTCAAGTAGAACACAAGCGCTGCTGACAGTTGGAGGAACATCCCCACACTCAGGATTCCGGAACCCAACCTTGTGTGGCTGGGAGATGTGGAGCCACATTCCAAGTAGATGAATGGGGTCACACTTGTTCCCCGTTAGGGAGAAGTCCTCTAAATACTTCCACATTCCATCGGGGGGCAGTTGCTGCTACCTGGCCTCCAAGCCAAACTCCCAGCTTTCCCTCTCAGCCCGGCCTAGGGAAACACTCAAGGAACACAAGCTAAGGGATTCTATTAGAACCCAGGCGCTGCTGTCATTTGGAGGAGCCTCCCCACAATCAGGATACCTGAGTACGTCTCCGTGTGTGTGCTGGTGTTGGGGAAACAGAGTCCACGCATCTTTATGGGGGCACAGGTGTTCCAAGGTTGGGGAAGTAGTTTCAAACCCTCCGCCGGCCACAGAGATGCACTCGCTAATACTTGGTTTTAGAGCCCAACCCCCACTTTCCCCCGCACTCCGTATCAGGCAACCAAAGAGGGAAGACAAGTTAAGCGATTTTATTAGAACCCAGGCCCTCCTGTCAGTTGGAGGAGGCTGCCCACTATCAGGAAAACTGTGCAAATGTTCGTGTGTGTGCTGGAGGGTGGAAACAGACTCCACGGATTTTTATGGGGGCACAGGTGTTCCCAGATTAGGGATGTAGTTTAAACACCTCCACTAACCATAGAGAGGTACTCGCAAATACTTGGTTTTGGAGCCCAAACCACACTTTCCCCCGCACTCCCGCCTAGGCATACCATCAGGGAAGACAAGCAAAGGGATTCAATTAGAACCCAGGCGCTGCAGTCAGTTGGAGGAACTTCCCTGCACTCAGGATTCCAGAACACATTCTTGTGTGTGGGGGAGTTGTGCAGCCCCACTCCACCCACATGTATGGAGGCAAATTGTTCCCTTTAGGGAGAAGTCCTCTAAGTACTTCCTCAATCGATCAGGGGACACTCACTGCTACTTGTCCTCCAAGACCAACCCCCAGGTTTCCCTCACATCCCTGACGAGGGAAACACTTGTATTACAAGAGAAGACATTCTACTAGAACCGAGGCGCTGCTGTCATTTTGAGGAGACGCCCCACACTAAGGATATCTGAAAACCTTCGTGTGTGTTCTGGAGCTGGGAAAGACATTCCACGCATCTTTATGGGGGCACAGTTGTTCCAAAGTTGGGGATTTGTTTTAAACACCTCCACTTCCCATAGAGGGGCACTCGCTAATCCTTGTCTTTAGAGCCCAACCCCAACATTCTCTCAAAGCCCGGCCTAAAAGAAAATTCAAGGAAGACAAGCTAAGGAATTCTATTAGATCCCTGGTGTTTCTGTTAGTTAGAGGAGCCTACCCACACTCAGGAAAAAAGAACACTTCTTAGCACGTGGGCTGGAAGTGTGGAAACGGAGTCCACACATATTTGTTTGGGCACAGGTATTCCTAGGTTCGAGGATGTAGATTAAACACCTCCATATCCCATGTATAGGCACTCGCTAATACTTCGATTTAGAGCCCAACCTCCAAATTCCCCTGCACTCCTGGCAGGGCAAGGCATCAGGGAAGACAAGCTAAGGGATTGTATTGAAACCAGGTGCTGCTGTCACTTGGAGGAACTACCCAACACTGAGGACTCCGGAGAAACTCATGTGTGTGGGGGAGGTGTGCAGCCCCAATCCACGCAGATGAATTGTGACAGAGGTGTTCCCCGGTAGGGGAGTTCCAGAAGTACTTCCTCAGTCAATCGGTGGGCAGAAGCTGCTACTTGGTTCCAAGCCCAACCCCCAGTTTTGCTCGCAGCCTGGCCTAGGGAAACTCTTATGGAATACAAGCTGAATTATTCTATTAGAACGCAGGCGCTGCTGTCAGATGTAGGAACTTCCACACACTCAGGGTCCCGGAAACCATCCTTGTGTGTGGAGGAAATGTGGAGCCCCACTTCACGCAGTTGAATAGGGGCACAGGTGTTCCCCGTTAGGGAGAAGTCCTCTAAGTACTTCCTCAGTTCATCGGGGGGCAATCGATGCTACTTGGATTCCATGCCCAACCCTCAACTTTTCCTGATAGCCTGGCCTCGGGAAAAATTCAGGGAATACAAGCTAAGGGATTCTATTAGATCCCAGGCGCTGCTGTCTGTTGGAGGAGTTTCCCCACATTCAGGATACCTGAACACGTCTTCTTGTGTGTGCTGGAGGTGGGGATACAGATTCTACTCATTTTTATGTGGGCACAGGTATTCCCAGGTTGAGGATGCAGATTATAAACCTCCACTTCCCATAGAGTGGCCCTCGCTAATACGTGGCTTTAAAGCCCAATCTCCACCTGCGCTCACTGCCCGGCTTGGGCAAACACTCAGGGAAGTCAACCTAAGGGATCCTATTAGATCAAAGGTTCTGCTGTGATTTGGAGGAGCCTCCCCACACTCAAGATAACAGAACACTTTTCCGTGTGTCTGCTGGAAGTGGGGAAACAGAGTTCAGGTTTATTTCAGGGGCGACTGGCATTCCCAGTTTGGGGGGTGTTGGTTAAACACCTCCATTTCCCATGCAGAGGCACTCGCCAATACTCGGTTTTAGAGCCCAACCCCTACTTTCCCCCGCACTCCGGCCTAGGCAAACCATCAGGGAAGACTAGCTAAAGGATTCTACTAGAACCCAGGCGCTGCTTTCTGTTGGAGGAACTTCCCCACACTCAGGAATCCGGAACTCAGCCTTGAGTGGGGGGGATTTGTGGGGCCCCACACCACGCAGATTTACGTAGGCACAGGTGTTCCCCGTTAGGGAGAAGTCCTCTTGGTACCTCTTCAGTCAATCAGGGGACGCTCGCTGCTACTTGGCCTCCAAGCCCAGCCCCCAGCTTTCCCTCGCAGCCAGGCCTAGGGAAACACAGTGAATACAAGCTAAGCTATTCTATTAGAATCCAGGCACTGCTGTCATTTGCAGCAGCCTCCCCAGACTCAGGATAACTGAACAGGCCTTCGTGTATGTCCTGAATTTGGGGAAGGAATGTCCACGAATGTTTATGGGGGCCAGGTGTTATCAGGTTTGGGATGCAATTTAAACATCTTCACTGCCCATACAGAGGCTCTCGCTAATACTTGGTTTTAGAGCCCAACCTCCACCTTCGCTCAAAGACTGGCATATGAAAACACTCAGGGAGGTCAACCTTTGGGGATCCTATTAGATCCCAGTTGCTGCTGTCAGTTGGAGGAGCCACCCACACTCAGAAAACAAGAACAGATCTTCGTGTGTGTGCTGGAGGAGGGGAAAGAGAGCCAACGCAGCTTTCAGGGTGCACAGATATTCTCCGGTTGGTGGTTGCAGGAAAAAAACCTCCTATTCCCATGGAGTGGAACCCGTTAATATTTGGTTTTAGAGACCAAACCCACTTTCCCCCGCACTCCGTATCAGGCAAACAAACAGGGAAGACAAGTTAAGCGATTTTATAAGAACCAAGGCCCTGCTCTCAGTTGGAGGAGGCTGTCCACTCTCAGGATACTGTGCAAGTGTTGGTGTGTGTGCTGGAGGTGTGGAAACAGACTCCACGGATCTTTATGGGGGCACAGGTGTTCCCAGGTTAGGGATGTAGTTTAAACACCTCCACAAACCATAGAGAGGTCATCGCAAATACTTGGTTTCGGAGCCCAAACCACACTTTCCCCCGCACTCCCGCCTAGGCTTTCCATCAGGGAAGACAAGCAAAGGGATTGAATTAGAACCCAGGCGCTGCAGTCAGTTGGAGGAACTTCCCTGCACTCAGGATTCCGGAACACATTCTTGTGTGTGGGGGAGGTGTGCAGCCCCACTCCACCCAGATGAATGGTGACACAGGTGTTCCCTTTAGGGAGAAGTCCTCTAAGTACTTCCTCAATCGATCAGGAGGCACCCACTGCTACTTGGCCTCCAAGCATAACCCCCAGCTTTCCCTCACATCCCGGACCATGGAAACACTCGTTTTACAAGCTAAGGGATTCTATTAGAACCCAGGCGCTGCTGTCATTTTGAGGAGCCCCCCCACACTAAGGATATCTGAAAACCTTCGTGTGTGTTCTGGAGCTGGGAAAGACATTCCACGCATGTTTATGGGGGCACAGGTGTTCCAAAGTGGGGATTTGGTTTAAACACCTCCACTGCCCATAGAGGGGCACTCGCTAATCCTCGTCTTTAGAGCCCAACCCCCACATTCGCTCACAGCCCGGCCTAGGTAAACACTCAAGGAAGTCAAGCTAATGGATTCTCTTAGACCCCAGGTGCTGCTGTCATTTGGAGGAAACTCCCCACATTCAGGATAGAAGAACACTTCCTCATTTGTGTGCTGGAGGTGGGGAAACCGAGTCCAGGCATCTATCAGGTGGCACATGTATTCCCACGTTGCTGGTTGGAGGTAAAATTCCTCAACTTCCCATGTAGATGCATTGGCTAATACTTGGCATTAGAGCCGAAGCCCCACATTCCCCTGCACTCCAGCCTAGGCAAACCATCAGGGAAGGCAAGTTAAGGGATTCAAGTAGAACACAAGCGCTGCTGACAGTTGGAGGAACATCCCCACACTCAGGATTCCGGAACCCAACCTTGTGTGGCTGGGAGATGTGGAGCCACATTCCAAGTAGATGAATGGGGTCACACTTGTTCCCCGTTAGGGAGAAGTCCTCTAAATACTTCCACATTCCATCGGGGGGCAGTTGCTGCTACCTGGCCTCCAAGCCAAACTCCCAGCTTTCCCTCTCAGCCCGGCCTAGGGAAACACTCAAGGAACACAAGCTAAGGGATTCTATTAGAACCCAGGCGCTGCTGTCATTTGGAGGAGCCTCCCCACAATCAGGATACCTGAGTACGTCTCCGTGTGTGTGCTGGTGTTGGGGAAACAGAGTCCACGCATCTTTATGGGGGCACAGGTGTTCCAAGGTTGGGGAAGTAGTTTCAAACCCTCCGCCGGCCACAGAGATGCACTCGCTAATACTTGGTTTTAGAGCCCAACCCCCACTTTCCCCCGCACTCCGTATCAGGCAACCAAAGAGGGAAGACAAGTTAAGCGATTTTATTAGAACCCAGGCCCTCCTGTCAGTTGGAGGAGGCTGCCCACTATCAGGAAAACTGTGCAAATGTTCGTGTGTGTGCTGGAGGGTGGAAACAGACTCCACGGATTTTTATGGGGGCACAGGTGTTCCCAGATTAGGGATGTAGTTTAAACACCTCCACTAACCATAGAGAGGTACTCGCAAATACTTGGTTTTGGAGCCCAAACCACACTTTCCCCCGCACTCCCGCCTAGGCATACCATCAGGGAAGACAAGCAAAGGGATTCAATTAGAACCCAGGCGCTGCAGTCAGTTGGAGGAACTTCCCTGCACTCAGGATTCCAGAACACATTCTTGTGTGTGGGGGAGTTGTGCAGCCCCACTCCACCCACATGTATGGAGGCAAATTGTTCCCTTTAGGGAGAAGTCCTCTAAGTACTTCCTCAATCGATCAGGGGACACTCACTGCTACTTGTCCTCCAAGACCAACCCCCAGGTTTCCCTCACATCCCTGACGAGGGAAACACTTGTATTACAAGAGAAGACATTCTACTAGAACCGAGGCGCTGCTGTCATTTTGAGGAGACGCCCCACACTAAGGATATCTGAAAACCTTCGTGTGTGTTCTGGAGCTGGGAAAGACATTCCACGCATCTTTATGGGGGCACAGTTGTTCCAAAGTTGGGGATTTGTTTTAAACACCTCCACTTCCCATAGAGGGGCACTCGCTAATCCTTGTCTTTAGAGCCCAACCCCAACATTCTCTCAAAGCCCGGCCTAAAAGAAAATTCAAGGAAGACAAGCTAAGGAATTCTATTAGATCCCTGGTGTTTCTGTTAGTTAGAGGAGCCTACCCACACTCAGGAAAAAAGAACACTTCTTAGCACGTGGGCTGGAAGTGTGGAAACGGAGTCCACACATATTTGTTTGGGCACAGGTATTCCTAGGTTCGAGGATGTAGATTAAACACCTCCATATCCCATGTATAGGCACTCGCTAATACTTCGATTTAGAGCCCAACCTCCAAATTCCCCTGCACTCCTGGCAGGGCAAGGCATCAGGGAAGACAAGCTAAGGGATTGTATTGAAACCAGGTGCTGCTGTCACTTGGAGGAACTACCCAACACTGAGGACTCCGGAGAAACTCATGTGTGTGGGGGAG
>NW_027329141.1:0-17157 GCF_048564905.1 Vicugna pacos | reverse complement strand
ATCCCACTTATACAAATAAGAAACACGTCTCTTACAACATATTCTTACAACCAAATGTTGTAGCAAAATAATAAATAAACATGTTAGTAGAAGGAAAGACAGTTGAAAGGTCAGAACATAATTAAATAAAATAAAGATTAAAAACAGAAACATTTGATCAAACTAAATAATAGCTTTTCAAAGATAAATAATGTTGATAATCTTTAACCATACACATGAGCAGAAAAGAGAGTACAGACTAATAAGCTCTGAAATAAATGAGAAGTTACAGCTTATATCAAAGAAATACAAAGCATCACATAAAGATACAACAAATTATATGCTTATAAAATGGAAACCCTAGAAGAAATATACAATTTCTGAGAAAGACATAATTTCCAGAATGGAATGAGAAATAGAAAATATGAACGGATTGTCACTAATGAAATTGAATCAGTAATTTAACAAAATCTCCCAAGAAACAAATTTCCAGGCCTAGACAGCTTCACAGGTGATTTCTGCCAAACATTTAAAGAATAACTGTCACATATACTTCTAAGCATATTCCAAAAATTTCGAGAGGAAGGGAGGATTACTACCCCAAATTTCTGTATCACATTACTACTAAAACTGGAACAAATACTTCAAAAAATTACAGGTTACATACTACTGATAAGCATAGATGCAAAAATCAATACTAAATTGTTAGCAAATCAAACAATACATTAAGAGTATTATACAATATGATTAAATCCATTTTACTCCAGGGATGCAAAAGTGATTGAATACCCACAAATTAATCAGTATGTTACACCACACTAACAATATGAAGAATAAAATTTATATGGTCACCTCAATAGAGCCATAAAATGTTTTGACAAATTCAGTATCTATTTATGAATATATTTCTCCTCAAAGTGGGCATGAGGAAACATACCTCAACACAGTTAAGGTCTTATACGACAAGAACTCAGCTAACATGACACTCACTGATTAAAATCTGAAAGCATCTCCAATAAGAGCAGGAAGAAGACAAAAATGCTCACTCTTACCCCTTTTATTCATTATAGTATTGGAAATTCTAGCCATAGCTATCCAAAATAAAAGAAAGTAAAATATAGCTAATTAAGGAAAGGAGTAAAAGTATCTGTTTGCAGATGACATAATTTAAACAGAAACCCTAAAGAAGACGCCACAAAACTACTAGGGCTTATCAATGCATTTGGTAAAATTTCCGAATGTAAAATTAACATACAGAAATCTTGCATTTCTACACACTATCAAGAAGCTAACTGATACAGAAAGTGAGGGAACTGCATCATTTACTGTTGCATTAGAAAAAAAAAATCAAGAAATATATCCAACCAAGGAGGTAAAGGACCTGTACTCAGAAATCTATAAAATATTTATAACAGAAATTGAAGGTAATGCAAACAGATGAAAGAATATATTGTGTTCGTAGATGAGGAAACATATATTGTTTAAATGGCAGAATAAGCCAAGAAAATACACTTATTAAATTCAGTTCCCCAAAAAATACCAAGGGCATTTTCAGACACCTACAAAAAATAATTCTAAAATTTACATGTAAAGACAAAAGAATTGAAATCACTAAAAAAAAAAAAAAGAAAAAAGAAAGAAAAGAAAACAAACAAAATAAAAACACAAACAACTTTGACAAAGAACAAAGAGGATGTATTACAGTCCGTGATTTTAAGCTATAATACAAAGCTACAGTAATAAAAATAATATGGCAGTGGCACAAAAGAAACAGAATAATGGAACAGAAATAATGCCTGAAAATGAAATTAGACAGTTATGGTCATTTAGCCCATTACAAAAAATGAATATACAGTGGGGGAAAGGTATCCAACAGGCACATGAAACCGATCAACATTACTAACCATCAGAAAAATGGAAGCCCAAAACACAATGAGATTTTATGTCACTCCTGTCAGAATGACTATTATCAAAAAGATAACAAACATAATTGTTGGTGAGGATGTAAGAAAAACAACCCGGATGCACCGCTGGAGTGAATGGAAAAATGTGCTGCCACTGTGGAAACAACATGGAGATTTATCTAAATATAAATTTGAAATATAATTCTACAGTTCCATACCTCGATACTAATTCCAAGAAAATAAAAACGCTAATTAGAAAAGATAAATGCAACCCTATATTCACTGCAGCAATATTCACAAAAGACAGGATATAGAAGCAAATTAATTGCTCATCAGTAGATGATGGAGAAAAAGATGTGTGTTTATAATGTATATATCTACCCATCTTAATTACAGATTTATCTATATTTATATATATATACACACACACAGAGACTATATATATATGCAGTATATATATATATGAAGTATATATATATATGCAGTATTTATACACACACACACAGATAAAAATAAAATGGGTTATCATTCAGCTGCAAAAAGTATAAGATTTTGTCATTTGCAACAAATGGGTAGAAAAAGAGGGTAATATGCTAAGTGAAATATGTCAGAAAGAGAATGACAAATGCTGAATTATTTTACTCAAATTTGGAATTTTAAACAAATGATCATAGCAACACAGAAAAGGATTTATACATATAGAAAGAAACAGGATGTTCACAAGAAGGAGGGAAATGGGGTAAGGAAAAGAAAAAGTTGAGGAAAATTAAGAGGGAAAATTTTCCAGGTGCAAGTTAAATAAATCAGGGACAAGAAATTTACTCTATGGGGAATAGTCAATAACTATTAAATATATTTACATAGCAACATATCATAACTAAATATATTCTGGTGAACAGTTTGAAATGTATTAAAAATTGCGAACAGTATTTTATGTAGGGGAAACTAGCACAGTGTTATAGAAGAAAGTACAATTCAAAAACAAATAAAGATACTTATAGGAAATTAGATTTGTAATTAACAGAGGCAGGTTTTGGAAAAGGAGAATTTGATTAATGCACTCAAAAGCTACAAACTGCCAGCCAGAAAATAAACGTATTCTAAGGATGCCCTGTAATAACATGAAAATTACAATTAATACTGGTTTATGTTCTATATGTATGTTGTTAAGAGAGTAGACCATAAGATTACTCAGCACAACCAAACGACAAATTGTATTACTTTAAAATTTTATCTAAATGAGAAAATGAATTCTCCCAAAAGTTGCTATGATATTTATTTCATGATAGTTGTAAATCAAATCACTATCCTGTGCACCTAAACTTACACAATGTTTTATGCCAATTATATGTTAATAAAAGGGGAAGGAAAAATGAAAATTCAATGGTCATTTTTTCCCATATCATTTCTCATGATTGTTTTAGCAGCAAGTAAACTTGACTCATGATATACTTATCCTAGGTAAAGATACTCATAAATAAGTGATTCTAATAAATTGTACATAAAGATATTAATAAAATTAGTGTCTTACCATGCCTTAAACTTTCTTCATGTTAACAGCCCACTGCTTCTGTAGGCATCAAAATTTCATTCTGTGTAATCATCTGAGATTAGTGAATGGATACAAATTTAAAACTGGCTGCTCTTGCTGTGAGTGATAAAATTCACTGTCTCTGACCAATGGTCTCATCTCCCCGACAGCATCTATAAGAATTGAACATGCTAGGTTGCTAAAAATCTCAGCATGGTAAAATCTCAGAACTCCTACAATTCTTAACTGTTTTCCAATGGGAATGCAATAATGACAAAGACTTAATTTTGGATAAGAATGTGGAGTTTTCTCATGGTTGCATAAGGGAATGTGACGATAATCCATGAGATCCACAGCAAACACTTTTGTTCAAGTCCTGGGCAAAGATGTGTAAAGATTCTGCAATATTAGGACAGAGGACTGCTTTCAAAATGATGAGGGCGCTCACTCTATTCCAGGTAGTCCAAGGGAAGAAAAGTTATTGCAATTTCTGTGTGAATGGGAATTATTCAGTGTTTCAGAATCTATAAATTAGTCAAAGTGTGTTCAAAGCCAAAATAAGTTGTGTCAACAATGAGAATTAAAAGAAAAAACTTATTCATAAGCTTAAATTAAAAAGGTGATACAGTCCTGTGCTGGGCTCTCGGTACTAAATAATGTATATGCCTCAGTCACATTCAAGGGTTCAGTGGCTTGGCCCTAGCATCAGCTCAGAATTCAATGAACAGGTAACAATTAGTATACTGGGAGAAATATAATCTATCCCTCCCTGATTGGAAGAAAATCTGGTGTTTCAATGAAACTCTTAATTCACAGAGATTCTGCCAGATGCAGAGGAATAATTCACTGATGACTCAACTAAGACAAACTTAGTTACTGCTTAACAATCCATCCTCACGCACAGACACAGCGGTACAGAGATTTGTTGTATTTAGTGGGAAGAATTCAGTGGGCAGAGCTCAGAGAATAGTTTTCAAAGCACCAGCCAACTTTTGTAGTTTTGCCAATAGTCTAGATTTTCCCAGGTAGAAAACTACAGATGGACAAACAATATTCTTCTTTAGGATTTCTAATTTTGAAAGTAAACTGTAGCTTTTGACTTATCAGTATAGAACCTTGTTAAGATGATCACGGTAAGACCCACTGTCTGATAAGGAGCTGGAAACTAGCTGCTGAACCAGCCCATCTGAACCCCAGAATGCTAATGTACGCAACAACATAGCCACCATCAGAGTTCAGCTGACAAACTAAAAAGCTTGATGTTTTTGTTGTAGGAAGAACCACTGGTGTTCAGACACAGTTCTCCAGCTGTAAGTGGTCTCTATTCTTCTCTTGGTAAAGGTCATATTGGTGGCATGTTGCTAGAGTTCACCCTGGCCAATTGGCCCATTCTCCAGATTATCAAAAGCTTTCTTCACAATAGGTGACACATTTTCAGTACTAAATTCTGCCATTACTGTCTTATCAGCTGACACTACCTGAATCATTGTGAGCAGAAGCCGTAGGCTCCCTGACTTTTCCTACAATTTTTCCAGCATTTCAGGGCATTTCACATTCTTAAAATGCTTCATATTTTATTTTAAATTAATGGGAAATAGTCAAAGACTTTCATGAATATTTTATATTTCCTAATATCTGTATAAATTTGGCATTCTTGCAGTTGGACAAATTTTTAATTCTATCACCCTCACCTCCATCTAGTCCACACATTTTAGATTGCAATTTGGTTACTGAATGCAACCACCACAGCCAAGGGTCAAGTACATTTTAGATACATCCTCTGTTAAGGTTAGAAGGGGCAAAAGTTATGTGGGGTGTATAAACCTATATTAAATGTTTGCAATGGCACTGTCTCTTCTGGAAAAATCTCTGAATTTAAGAAGTAAAACAATTGGAAGGCAATATAGTTATTGGTATGGGGAAGGATATCAGCTATTTTGGGATGGGTGGGTGATGAAGAGACAGGAAAATGTCCAGCAAATGGGAATGGAATACTTTAGACCTCTGGAGGCATGAATTAAGAAAATAATAACTTGTCTCCTGTACCTACCTCCAATTACTGTTTTGAGGGATTAGTCCTTGGGCTATGAAAAGAGCTAGTTTTTGGTGAAGAGTAAAGACCATAACAAAATAGTTGGAAAACCATGAGAGTTTTCTTGTTTCAAGAAAGTGGATTTTGCTAAAGTCAACATGTATTTTTCATTCAGTAAATACTAAAATGCATCCTGTGGCATGTGCTGAGCTTACTGTGCTGGTATCCAAGTTAGACAAGGAAAGGGGGATAGACAGAAAACATCTGGAGGAGGTGGTTTCTGTGCTGAGACAGGGATAGTCTAACAAGGTAAAAGGAGGACACCCAAAATCCAAGGATGAGCTGGATTAAAAGTATTGAGTTTGGAACTAACATTGTTGACAATCATTTGCCTGGATATATATCCAGATACAGTGAAACATAAAGATATGCCATGGTAATCAGTTGCCAGATTCATAAAGAAATGACTAAACAAATTTGAGTTTGTGTGCTTAGAGTTGGAAAGGCATTGAATGCCACCCTGAGGACGTAAACTTTACTTTGGCTGGAACATAAAGCAACATAAATTATTGACTAGAAAATATAATGTAGAATCTTCAGGGCAGGAAATGAAAGCACCAATTGGAATGCTTTTAGAACAGCACGAAGAAGACCATAGATAAAATTACTTCTTAAATTCTACCACATGATGAATGTGCCATCTTTGACTATATCATGTGATCTTTTTGATTCCAGGGATGACATAATAGAGACCATGATCCCTGGGCCGGTTCCTGCATGTATCTCCTGTTCCAATCTATCCTAACTTAACACTTTTCATACTTTCCAGTATGAACCAGAATCCACTTAGTAATTTTCCCTCTCTCCATGTTTTAGTCTTTTTCCAAATTCTCCCATATTTTCTTCTTCCTTACAAGGAATTATTTAAATTTACTCCCATATTTTTCCATAAAAAGATCATATCAATCAGATATCTCTTTCTATCGTTAAATGGCAACTTAGTCTCCTGTTTAACTATATGCTATATTTAAAAAAAATAAGGAAAATACAGGTACACACCTATGATTATTGTTAAAATAAGAAAATTGCAGATATTTGATGACATTTGCCAACATCAATTTTAACTACTGTTATCCTGCATAATCTGGTAGTCCTCTGGTTGATCAGTTGTAATTAGTTTGACGTTCATAAACTGAAAATGTCTGATGAGTTTTCCTTGAAAGAGAGGTAACTGATTTATCAGCTATCACTGGCACTGAAATGCGTGGGTTGATCCCTGGTTGAAGTTTAGGAAAATGAAGTTCATTGGCAGATATTTTGTGATATCTTTATGGAAAAGTAGAAGGCTCCAACATCAGTCTAAAATAATTGCTCTGTATGGGAGAGAAGATGCTGTACTGAGAAATACAAGTTGTAGTTGTAATGGAGTTCACAATATGGCCATTTGTTTCATTGTAGCTGATTTGAGAGTGCCCATGGACAGGGGTGAACTGATTGAAAATAGCTCGTTGATCCACTGCAATTTGTTCTGGTGGTCTCACTGACATTGATGATGGAGGAGGAAAATCACCTCTGATCGGGGTTGTTGTATCACCAATTATGTGGCTAGTAGAGGGCTTTCTTATTAGAGGCATGTTTAAATTTGCAGAAGGTAAAAATGCACTTTCTCCACTAGTGTCAGCCACAAAATCAGAATTATGTTTATCAACATTACCCCTGATTTAAAGTATTTCTTGTTGAAATCTTCAGCCAATGAAGACAACAGACAAGAATTTTTAATCTCAACTCTTCTTTTTATTCTCACTAAAAGCTGAGGACAGCCTCGTTTAACATTTGGATTATGATACAAATGCAGCTACAACCAATGGAGAAACATTTTAGTAAAATTTTAAACCAAAATACAAGACTACAATAAGGCTAACTTATAAAACTTCAGATTCCACGTTTACAATGCAAAGATAATATCATCAAAATATCAACATTGCTGACGATATTTTGAAGTTCCTTATTTGGAAACTATGCATTTAAATAGTATATTCATCAAATTTAAGAAGTCAGCCATTGCAGTAACAGTGAATGCCACTTTTTATAAGCAGCCTTAATACCTTTATTTAGATTTCTGGAATTATTCATAGTTGCAAACAAAGTTTCTCATAATATTGACTACTTAAGGCACTATCCTCATTTTTTAGAAAAAATAAAGGATTTTAGCCTTAGTAGTTTTATACAATTTTCAAAATTTAGCTTTACTTTTATATTATCATTGATTGATATACAAAATAAAATTTTATATATAAGTTACCATGTGGTAACTAAAATTTCTGAATACCTTTCTTAAAACAGAGACTTCTTTTTCTACTGCCAGAAAGTCAGCTAAACAAGCAGAACCTTGAAAATTCTACCGCACCTTCTTAAACCCATATAGGTTTAGCTGTCTAAGTAAACTTTTCATACTTCCAGTTTCAAATATTCTGAAAGGGGCCTTTCTTTCCAAAACTTCCTTCTTAAAGACATCTTCATCAATCACTATGAAATATCCATTATCATCCCACCAGATGGATTTAAATTGGTCACTCCCAGCTATTTTCCAGAGTTTTCTTGGAAATGTCAGATAACGAAAATCATTATCTTCATCTGGTTCAGAGACACAATGTGTGTATCATGGTGTTTTTATCAAGGATTCTTCAGACAAAGTCTGAAAAGCATTTTCTTCAATCATAGACCTCAAGTCCAAGTCCCCAGAAAATGTTTGATCACACAATAGAGGTCTACCGGATTTTGCTGAACCAGTTGGTCCATCTTTACAAGACACAACTTGAATTTCTGAAGAATCATGTGCCATCTCAATTAAATTTATCAACAGCTACTTTTCTAATCTGCATGATTTTGAGCACTGCAGCATCAAATGCTGCTTTAGCAGGCCTGCACAGATAAACTGCTAGACCTTCACAATGAAACTCAACTTGAGTAGCTGTGACATTACAAAACAACTGGCCTCTCAGCAACTCAAGTGTAACATTCAGCCAGTGTTTACTTGTCATTCATCCAGTTAAAATGAAACATATAAGATGCTTATATTTAAAGTGTGATTTGCAAATATTATCCCAACAAAATCTTTCTAAATAATTTAATTTTGGGGTCTATGAAATAAAACCAATCTCCTTCCTTTTGTACAGAAATTTTTACCAGATTTAAGAACAGAGTATAAGTAATGCACAAAATATATAAAATAATATTAAAGTTTTAGAATTTAAAGTGAAATTTGTGTAAATCCAGTACAGATAATGTATATCTATTTCAATATCATTTGTAATTAAAGTGAAACATAATTTGATTTGGAAATGGAAATAAGTATTTTTCTGTGTACTTTATAATAAGTAGCTCTATATTCATAACATGAGCAGAATAAATATCAGTTTATTTGTTTTGTATAAAAAATAAATGGTAAATAAGTATGAAATAAAATTAGATAAAAATAATGAATCAAATTTAAGAAATCCCAAGGGGCAGAAGTTTTGTTTTAAATTTCAAATAAGTTCTATAAGTAAAACAAATGTAAGTTAATATTCTACTCTAAAATTACAAAAGAGAAAATCTTATAGTATATTTACAAATGTATACTTTTGCCATTCTTTCAGTCAGAGGTTTTTCAGTCCTTAGAAGGAACAAATTTTCTTTTCATCTTTATAATCCAAACCCTTGAGCCTTCTGTTAAGTGTTCCAAAATGATGTTGATAAATACACTTATGCAAAAGATCCTGGGTTAAATAAGCAGTGCCTCCATTAAGGGGCAAACAAAGAAACAATCAAAAAAGAAAGAAATAACACTATATGTGTGTTCGGGTGGAAAATACCATGTAATGCATTTTAGGAAGCAATTTGTATCTCAGTCCTGAAACAGATAACATTGGTAGTAAAATCCGGCATTTTAAGGCAAGGGTTTTGTTCACTAATTGTAAATAATAGTTACGTTGTGTATCAGTAAACCGTAGAAAATCCAGTTCTGCCAAAAGTTATATTCTTTATTTAGAAATATATTCCATTAAACATGAGCCAATTTCAAAATGAGGGATAAAATTTTTAAATAGATAATTGTAAACTCAAGCTACAATGTAAATTTTTCTTTCAGTATGGGTACATTCCATTCTAAATAAACATAAGCAACCTGAATACATTGCATATTATAAGTATTATAAACTATACTTAAGTTGGATTTAGTCCTCATTCATAAATATTACTTATCATATGCAAATCAATATATGTGATACAATCCCTTAAAAAGCAGAGAATTCAAAAAAGCATTCTCAAAAAATGTAGGAAAATTTTTCACAGATCTGATCTTTACTTTTTTATAAAAATATTCTTAAGAAATTCACTTTAAATAGAATGTAACTAAACATAATATAAGCCATATATGAAAAACCCATGACTAACGTCACGTTCAATGTTAACTTACAGGAAGGTTTTCCTCTGGTCCAGTAATAAGAAAAGCTAGCTCATTCTCACAGGTACTAAATTACACTACTTGAAGCCCTAGCCAGAACAACTAGTCAAGAAAAAATATAAAAGGCATCCAACTTGTAAAAAAGCAGTAAAATTTTTACAGATGACATAATTATGCATAGATAGAAAACTCCATATACTCCTCCAGTGACCGTTGCAAATAATGAACAAACTTAGTAAACGTACAGAATACAAAATCAATATGCAAATATCCGTTGCATTTTTATATAGTAACAACAAATTATCAGAAAGAGAAATTAGGAAAACAATTGTCTGCATATTTATACCAAAAGGGATAAACTAGGAATACATTTGATAAGTGAAATAAAAGATCTAAACATTGATCTATAAATTACAGGTGCAAGAAATATAAGTAACCAAAATAAATAGAAAGATATTCTCTGCTTATGGATTGTATACAATATGAGGAACTATTCTAATGTATCTTTTACATGTTCAATCTCCCCTGCACTACTTATTGAGGAGAATGTCTATTCTTCATTTTATTCTCTTGCTTCCTTTTTCATGGTTTAATTGATCATAGGTGTGAGGGATTATATGTGGTTGCTCTATTCTCTTCAATTAATTGGTGTCTGTTTTTGAGCCAGTATCATGTTGTTTAAATTACTAAAGCTTTTTTGGACTGTTTAACATCAGAGAACTTTACACTATTAGATTTAATACACTTTTTCAAGATCATTTTAGCAACTCATAATCTATGCGGTTACATATAAATTTTGAAATTACCTGTTCTATTAAATGGAAAAATCTCATGGGTACTTTGACATGAATCACACTAAATGTAGATTGCTTTGGGTAGTGTGGTTGTTTCAACCACATTGTTTCACATCATTAACATAAGAGATCTTTTCATTTCTTTGGATCACTTTTAATTTCCTTCATCAATGTTTTCAATTTTTTAATGTATATGATTTCTCCTTATTTGTTAATCTCATTTCTGTATATTCTATTCATATATATATAATTATATATATTATATTTATAAACACGTTTCATACACAAATACAACAGGCATAAGGCAGTGGCAAGACATATTCAAAATCCTGAATGAAAGAAACCTGTAATCTAAAATAATTTATCAAGCAAGGCTATTCTTTAGAATAGAAGGAGAGATAAATAACTTCCAGAAAAGCAAATACTAAAAGAATTAAGCAACAGAAACAGAAACAATGAAAAATCTACTATGAAACAAAAAGCAGGATGCTATAGAAAGGAGAAAGGCATAATTAGAAATGCAATTGCCACAATGTCTTAAAATAGAATAAAAGGATGTTGTAAAACAGGCCATCAAAATTTTTATGGGTCAGGGATTGATACAGGACAATACAGTGAATTTTCTTCTTGATTCTGTCCTCTATAGGAGGGGTTAGAATTTCTATTCCTATCAGTTAATATAAAAAGATATAATAATGTGTCAATATACATACAAAACAGGGTAACCATAAGTCAAACTCTTACAATGAAGTAGAAAACCAAAAAGAAACCAAGATAATAACAGAAAACTTATCAAGCCACAAAATGAAAATGAAATGAACAGAAAGGAAATACCAAATCAACTGGAAAATGAAGTTCAAAATGGAAATAAACACCAGTCTATCAATAATTATCACAACTGTTAATGGACTTAGTGCTTGAATCAAAAGATATATAGTGTCAGATGGTATAATATAACAAAACCCTACATTATGAAGCATAGAAGAGACTCACTTTAGTAAGAGGAACACACATTAATTGAAAGTCAGAAGATGGAAATTATATCACATGCAAATTGACATGACAAGAGAGCAGGACTAGCAGTACTGACTTCACACAAAATAGACTTTACAACAAAGGCCATAGAGAAAGATAGACAAGGACATGATATAATGAATAAAGGAGCAATAAAAAATGAGGGTATTAAACTCATATATGCACTCAATATAGGAGCACCTAAATACATAAAGCAAATACTAATAGATAAAAAGGGAGATATCGCTCAGAACACAATCACAGTAGGAGAATATAACTCCCCATTATCATCACTAGACTGGTCTTTCAGACAGAAAACTAATAAGGGAACAAAAATACAAAAAGATATGATAAAATAATTGGTGTTGGTTGATATTTTCAAAACAGTACTCCTCCTCAAACAGAATATACATTCTTTCGCAGTTCACATGGAATATTTTCTAGGAAAGATTATGTACTCAGGCACAGAAGAAGCCTCAACAAATTTAAGAAAATAAAAATTATTTCAAGCATCTTTTCTGAGTATAATACCATGAAACTAGAAATCCTTCAGAGAAAAATACGGAGAAAAAATTGCAGCATGTAAATTAAACACCATGGTACTATAACAAGTGGGGGAGATGAACAAGTAAAAGAAGAAATTAAAAAAATATCTTGAGAAATATGTCAAAACACTAAACAATTTCTATGGAACACTGTTAAAGCAAGCTTAAGAGGGAAGTTCAAAATGACAAGACCCTACTCAAATTAGAAGAGCAATTTCAAATAAATTATCTATAGTTCTATGTAAACTAATCATGAAAAGAAGAGCAAACAAAACCAAAAGTCAGCAGAAAGAGAGAAATAAGAAAGATCATGGAAGAAAGGATTGAAATACACATTAAAATATAGAAAAAAATCAAACTCTTTTTTGAAATAGTAAACATAATTGACAAAACTCTGGACAGCCTCACCAACAAGAAAAGAGAGAGAACACAAATAATATAAGAAATGAAAATGGAGAAACTAAAAAGAGCACAACAAATTTGCATATCATAATTGAATATCATGAACAACTGCATGGAAACAAACTGGATAACCAGGAAGAAATGGAGAAGATTTTGGAAACATTCAGCCCTCCAATATTACATCAAGAACAAATTAACCATTTGAACAGACAGATCACCAGAAATGGAATAGAATTATCAATAAAATAAAAAATCTCTGCAAACAAAAATTCAGACCCAAGTATCCTCACTGGGGAATTTGACCAGACATACAAAAAAAAAAAATCCATACCAGTCCTCCTCAAATTCTTCCAAAAGATTGATACGGAGAGAGTACACCCAAACTCACACTGTAAGGCCAACATCAACCTGATACCAAAACCAGACAAAGACAATACCCCAAGAGAATATTATAGGCCAATATCTTTGATAAACCTAGATGTAAATGTCTTTAAGAAAGTATTAACAAACAGAATCCAACATCATGTAAAATAAGATCATACAACATGGTCAAGTTAGGTTCATCCCAGGAACACAAGGATGGTTAAACTTATGGAAATCAATCAATCAATTGTGATACACCATATCAATAATAGAGAGGACAAAAAAAACCACATGATCATCTCAGTAGATGCAGAGAAAGCATATGATAAAAATTAACACGTATTTGCAATAAAAGTTCTTATCAGAGTGGGCATAGAGGGACCATATCTATTCATAATGAAAGCTATTTATGACAAACATATAGCCAGCAAAATACTCAATGGTGAAAAACTGAAACCCTTCCCACAAATACATGAGACAAGACAATGTTGTCCATTCTCCCAATTTCAATTCAATATAGTCTTGGAATTCCTAGCCACAACGATTGGCTAGGAAAAGAAATAAAAGTATTCAGACTGGAAAAGAAGAGGTAAAATTGTCATGATATGCAGACATGACACTATATAGAGAAAAATGTAAAAGCTTCACAAAAAAATACTTAGGCTAAAAAAGGAAATGGGCAAGGTACCCAGACTAATGTACAAAAAACAAATTGCATTTCCTTACACTACCATTGAATCAACAGGAAAATAAAGTATAGAGACAACCGCTTTTATAACTGCACCCAAAATTATAAAATGCTTGAGAATATATCTGACCAAAGAGGTGAATATATTATACATGGAGAACTAGAAAACATTGATTAACTCAAAAAAGATTTGAAGAATTGAAAAGATAACCAATGGTCTCATAATGGAAGAAACAAAATGGTTAAAATGTTCATACTGTCCAAGGCAGTCCCCAGAATTAATGTGATTTCCTAACAAATTATGCAAAACTCTTCTTTTTGGGGCTGAAACAAATGATCCTAAGATTTACAGAGAGTCATAAAAGATCCATAATTTCCAAAGCAATATTAAAGAAAAAGAAAGAGGATGGAGGAATAAACCACCAGGTCTCCATACACTATTGCACAACTACAATAATCAAAATGACATGATATTGGTACAGAAACAGGCATATGGCCATTGGAACAGATTACAGGGCCTAGGAATAAATCTACAGGCCTATGTTCTATTAATCTTTGACAGAGTAGCCAGGAATATGACAGAGAAAACACCATCTCTTCACCAATGATGTTGGGAAAACTGGATAGCAGCAATAGAGCAATGGATTTAGAACAATTCTTAACTCCATACACAACAATAAATTCAAAATGGCTTGAAGACTTAAATGTAAGGCAAGACAAAGTAAATCTCCTAGAAGAAAACATAGGCAAAACACTCTGAGATAAATGTCAGCAATGATCTCCTAGAACAGCCTACCCAGGTAACGGATGTAAGAGAAAAATTAATAAATTGGACCTAATTAAACTTACAAGCTTTTGCACAGCAAAGGGAACCATAAACAAAGCTAAATGACAACCTTCAGGATTAAAGAAAATATTTAGAAGTGATGCAACTGACAAAGTCTTAATTTCCAAAATATAAAGACTTCATACAACCTCATAATAATAATAAAAAAAAAAACAAACCCAACCTCAAAATGGGCAGAAGCCCTAATCAAGCAATTCTCCAATAGAGACATACAAATGCCACTTAGATACATGAAAAAAAAATCGCCCAATATCATTATCAGAGAAGGGTAATTCAAAACTATAATGAAGTATCACCTCACAATAGTCACAATGGCCATCATTCAAAATTCCACAAACATTAAATGCTGGGGTAGCTGTGGAGAAGGTGGACCCTCCCACACTGTTGAAAGGAATGTAGATTAGTGCAGTCATTGTGGAAACCAGGGTGGGGATTCCTCAAAAGAATTAAAATAGACTTAACATACAATCCAGCAATCCCACTTCTGGATATATATCAAAGCGAACCCTAATTCTAAAAGACACCTGCACCCCAATGTTTTTAGCAGTGTTACATACAACAGCCATGACATGGAAGCAACCTAATTGTCCAACAACAGATGACAGTATTCAGAAATTATGCCTTATTTACACAATGGAATTATATTCTGCAATAAAAAATGATAAAACAATGACATTTGCAGCAAAATGGATATCCCCAAAACTCGTCATTCTAATTGATGTAAGCCAGAAAGAGAAAGAAAAATAAAACATGGCATGACATATGTGGAACCTTAAAAAAAATTTAGATGAGAACACTATGATTTCATCTACAAAACTGAATCACACTCACAGATCTACTAAACAGTTTTATGATTACTGCGGAAAGGGGCTGTGGGAGGATATAATTGGGAGTTGTAGATTCATAAATTTTTTCCACTATATATAAAAATAGATTTTTTCAAAACTTCTCTTGTATGACACGGGACAGTGAATTAAATAACGTGAAGTAATGTTTAATAGGAACAAAAATATATGCATATACAGGGACAATGTGCTATACACCACAGATTGACACATTGTAAATGGCAGTACATCAATTATAAATAAATGAATAAATATGCAAATAAATAAATAATAACTAAATAAAAAATATTTAATAATAAATGAAATACAAAAATTCACACTACATAATTTTACACCTCACGGATCTAGGAGAAAACAGAAACAATAAAGACGAAAATTGAATGAATGAGAGTAAGGCAAATAACAACAGATACAATTGAAAAGATAAAAAAATATATACCTAAGTTTGTTTATTTTTAACATAAACTGGACAAAAGTTTAAGTTGGCTAAGAAAATAAAGACTCAAATAAAATTAGAAATAAAAGAGAAGATATAACCTATGATGTTGTAGAGATGCAAAGCATCATAAGAAATTACCACAAGCCAAAGTTTTGAATGACATAGAACAAAAGATAAATTCCCAGAAACTTATGTCTTCCAATACTGAATCAAGAAAAATTAGAAAGATAATAGAGCAAAAGTGTGTTTGAGTAAGTCAATAATCCAAACTTCGAAAACCAGAAAAAATTTACAAGACATCTTTACTGGTGAATTCTGTCATATATTTGAAGACAAATTTTCACCAATTCTTCCAAATATCTTCCAAGAATTTGAAGGAGGTGAAGGATTCCAAACAGGTTTTATGATGTGAGCTTTATTTGCTTAACAATGCTAGAAAGGACATTATATGCAAAATATAAATTATTATCCCTAAAGAAAATATGTGCCAAAATTCTCAACAAAACACAAGCGAAATGAATTCAACAACACATTTAATGTATCATAAACATGCATGAGTTAAGGTATTTATCCCTGGTTTAAGGATACTTCAAAACATTTAAATCGATAAAGGTGACATGCCACACTAATAGAATGAGTAAAAGAATTCACATAATCATCTCAATAGGTGCAGAAAGAGCATTGTATATAATGCAACATCCTTTTAAGATACTCCCAACAAATTAAATTAACCCTGTCAGTGACACGATATAATTTACACACAAACACTGTGTGGAGAGAAGCGAAGCAGTTCTCTGTTTATTGATTCTTAGAAGAAGCTTTATATAGGACTTGCACAATGCCTCACTTATAATCAAAGTTATAACAATGTTAATAATCTTAAGCTATTTATGTTCCCATGCTCCTGCAGTAAGCGCAGGATGTTAAATGATCAAGGATTGTTTTAAAGTTCATCACGGAAATTCATTAAGTAGGCCACCTCTTATCCAGCAGGCTGTGCTTTTCTTAGTTTGTCCTCCTCTGAGGAACTTAACCAGCATAGGCTATCCAGCCATCCATACTGGATACATTGAATAGGCCATTTCATATCCAGCCTGGATATATGATATTCCTCACAGCTTGTTTATGAGTTCAGCCCATGGGCTTATTCTCTAGAGCCTTCAGACAGGGGCCTACAAACCCAACATCCCTTGACAGAAAACTGGATGAAGAAAATTAGATGTATATATGCAATGGAATCAATACATTGCATTGCTATCAAGAGTGTCCAAGTTGTTCCTTTTTCTCCACAATCTCACCAATATCTACTTTTTTCTTTTTGATGAGAACA
>NW_027329140.1:0-17223 GCF_048564905.1 Vicugna pacos | reverse complement strand
GTGCACTTTACTGCCTGTCTCTTTTGATCTTAGTACACATTTGCGGAGCTATTTTCCTTGCTATAGGCTTGTGCCATTTCTTCTCGACGTAGTGTAGAATATGGCATTCATTCATCCTGTTGGAAGACTTGCAAGTCTATATCACGGACTAAGAATCCATTGGATTCCAAATCGGCATTTGGGTTAGGTCACGATATGCTCATATGAATCAATATTTACGAATATAAATGCACGCCTCTGATTTCCGAATACAGGTGTGCTGAATACATTCAAGCCGCAATACTGGGTCGATGCGTACTGAATGATCCTTGACATCACCTTGAGTAATTTCTTTTGAATATTCATGTTACCTTACCCTTTTTGTGTTGTTTGTTTGTTTGATTCTTTCTTGGTCAGCTTCTCGTTTGTTTTGCAAACACGTCAGGCCATGCATCTCTCCCTTTGCTTCCAACAGAGAGTCATATAAGCTGACTCCCTTAAGATAGTGCTTCCAATCCCCTATGATTTCCTGCTTCCCTCTCCCATCTTTAGGGTTTTGATGTCCTCCTTGCCTTCTTCTTGTTTCTTCTTTTCCACTCATGCTCTTCTTGCATTTCCAATAAGGGTTTTCTTCTTTCCATTTCATCTTGCTGCTTATCCCTTCAGGGGAGAATTCTCAACCTTTCTTTTAGGATAAGTTTCGAACTGCTGAATTCTTTTCAGATTTGCAGGTCTGTGGCATTCTCTAGCTCTGCTGTTATTAGAAATGGTGGTCATGTGGCATAGGCTACCCTAGATGGCAGCATTTTGCCATTCAAGCTATGGTCTATGTCCTGGCACTCCTCCCTGTCCTGCAATATTGCTGCTGAGATAGCAGCTGAAACCCCTCTGGAGGTTCTCTTGTGACTATGTTGCTTTCCTCCAGGCGCATTTTAAATCTCTGGGATGCTCATGAACTTTGTTGATTTGGATCATACAGCTGCTGCTAAGTCTATTGGGATTCCACCTCTTTTGGACGCTGTGTACTTCCTGAATTCGCCTAGATGATTCTATCTTGGCTTTCAGCAAGTTTCAGTCTGATTTTTCTACACATAACTTTTCAAACATTGTTTGCTTCTTTATCTCTTGCTTTTCCATCTGGGACTCTTTCGAATTTTAGTCTTTCATGCCTTGTCTTCAACCAGGATTCAACAGCAATGTTTTCATTGGTTTGCACTTGCTTTCCTATGTGTGCTTCTCACCGAGGGATTTCTGTTCCCCTGTCTTCCAAGTCATTCACGCGTCCCTCTGCAAAATCTAGTCTGCTTAGAACGGAATGTTAGCCCTGATATTTTCTCATCCACTGAGTTTTCTGATATTATTTGGCTCGTCTTTAGGCTTTCTCTTCCCCTTTTCTGGTATTCTGCCTTTTGTGATTCTGAGACACTGTTGTTCTTCAGTGTTTCCCTCACCTCCATTTTCAATACTTGCTCTGGAGAGCGTTTTGCAGTCTAATTGTCTGAAAGCTTATCTTTAGGGCCTTCAATCTCTTTGGAACTGAAAATGGTACTTCCTTTTCCTTTTACTGTATTTCTTCATCTCTACTGGTCAGGAAATTTCAGGTATCTAATGTAGACTTCTAGGGCTTTGTTAAGTGAAAAATTTAGACTCTTGGCTCTACACAATTGCGTGGGATTTCTGTGAGGACAAATTTTCCTAGACATTGATGCCATGTCCTGTTCCTGTGTGTGTTGTCTGTTCTATCTCCAATTGCTGGTGTTGCCTTTGTTGTGATGAACCCCCCATACTATTTCGATTAGGATAACCTCATTTTGATTACGCTTATCTCACAAATCTGAAAGAGCACAGGACACTTCCTCTGGTGGAAATGGAGCTTCTAAAGTTTCTCAGCTCTGCATTCTACTCTATGTTATTTTGGAGTGTTTCCAGAAGAGCAGAGTGTGAGTGCGCTTGTGCTTTGTAGTGCCACGGGAATGTCCCACTGAAACCAGTTCTTCCAAGAGCTTCTCTGTCTATAGAAACACCAGTGGAAGCATATCTATGGATGTCACACATCAGGGCCTGCTGGAATGATCCCGCAGCCCGAACTTGGTGTCCTAGCTGCCGAACCATGCCGGTGCCATCCAAAATGTAGCATCCGCTTTTGAGCGATAAACTGAAGGAAATCCTTCGTCTTCTCATGCTGTGGTCTTGGACCACACTTCCTTGTCCTCTCATCCTTGTGGCACGGGTGCACGAAGGCAACCACAGAGCTGTTGCACATCCTGTGCCTCAAACCAAACCATAATCACAGCCCAGGTGTTGAATGTAGCAGATCCTAAGGCTTTTCATTCTGAATTCAAACCCAAGGCCCCCTGGATCCCTCAGACCCGATGCACAATACCTCTGATTCAGCCCCACACATGCTCTATTGGCAAAATGCCAAATTGGTCTCTGGTCCTGCAGATGCACTGGGTGTGGCCATGGGACAGTTCGATAATTTCAACTGCGTGCGCCAGGGTGGTTGCTTGCTCATTGGGGTCACAGGTCGGTTTGCTCTCTTGATAGGACCCACCACATCCCACAACGCACTCCAGATCCCTGAGAGTCAGCGTGTGCCATCATCCGTAGCCCTATCCCTCCCTGAACGCTGCCTCTGCTACCTCAAATTTGGCAGCTCGGATCTCGGTCTCAGAATCAACTGTGGGGATATTTTGCACTGGATTCTTTGAGTTCTGTCAGCCAAGCATCTGCTGTGCACTCTTCTAACACTCAGCACATCACCTTCAGTCCCATGTCTCCTGTCCGCTTGAGAGTGTGCGTCCAAGTTAAAGAGAGTTTCACCTTTACTGCTCCATCAACAGGGCTCAGACCATGCACTGGTATCCATTCCCTTCTCCTGCTTCCTGGTGTTCTGAGGCCTCATCCTGTCTTTGGAAGTAACAAACCTCTCTTCGGCAAGTGTCCTGTGCCAAGGGCTGGGTGAGTGTATATTTCCATTGCTGTGTTCATGGGAGCGAGGGAGCGCAGGTTGCACTGCTTCTCTGTCCACTGGGCATCGATGAATCAACACTTTCCAGATACATTTCACAGAAATGTGATTATTTTTTATCTCTTTGTTTCTATACAGCCGTGGTGGGAGGGATTGTCCGAAGACTCCAGTTTTGACATTGTGTTGATATCTCATTTGCAGTCTTTAAAAATTTAATAGAATTTATATAAATGTTTTGGGAGTTATACGAAAATGAAGTTAGTTTCTGAAACATACTAAATCGACCTAGAAGCCAGACTTGTCAATTTCGGTAACATTTTGTCAGCTCTAAGGAAAACATAGACAGATAGAATGCAAACTAGCAGTCCGAACTGTTAAAGGGGTCATGTCAACTCTTTACTGTTGAAGCCTCTGAAACCAACAGGAACCATGAAATAACTAATGGAAACATGAAATAACCCCCAAGCTTGGATTCACTTGTGCATGTGGTGCCCTTTACTCCCGATGACACCTACTGGTCAATGTTGGCATTTCAAGGTGTAACATCCCTCTCAAGGAAAATACAAGAGGAAACGAACTAAATATATACATTTAGCTTTGAATCCAAAGAACCTAGAGGCATTATAGCTATGAGAACCCTGCTGCAGCTATGCTAGGCTACTGAGAACCAGGTGTTCTTCTATCAGTGATGAGAACGCTTAATCATCCGATCATGTTGGGTAAAGCACTTGAATGCAACCAAGTCTGCACCCCCATGATCGATTGCCCCCGGGGGCTTGACTCAATTGAAAGGCGGTCCACATAAGCTGTGTCTTTCATGTCATTGGCGACTTTTACAGTTCAGTTCACTATCTGACTTCTAATATGTACCTAGACTGTCTTGAAAAACGGAGGCCTAATACAGATTCAAGTTCAGTCAAAGATTCCCCTCACTTACCACACTCCCTTCACCCCAGAGAAGACATAAACCCAGCATTTGCTGAATCTAGCGGAAGGCCATCGTTTCTTTGTGGGAGCTAAGTATTCAATTCCTATCTATTTCATACGGGAGTATTTGACCTTTATGGGTTTCCCTGTGGTTCACAGAGGATGAAGCTAGAGGAACTCTGATTCTAGGAGGGGCTTGCTCTTCTCTTACTGGCTCCATTGCAGCTCAGGTACTGATCCCTCAAAATGGATGCCTGAGTGGAGGGGAGGGAAGAGCAAGTGCTTGATAGCTAGGCCCAAACCTGGGAAAAGGCTTACCTGGGCTTGGTGCACTTTGATCTGAATGGCTTGGAATTGCCCCTTGGGTCGTGTGGATTATCTGACCTCTTTCAAGAACATGAGCGTTTTTATCATCTCTGCCATCTCTTCTCTTTAGACGTCAGGGATCTTGGACCCGTTCTTGGAGCAGAGAATTGAGGAACTTCCTCCAGTCCACGGTGGCCCTCCGTATGTTTCTGCTAGTATCAGCCGGGTTCAATATGTCTTATGAATGCCTTTCGAGCCTGCTATCCTCTACAGCTGTCTCCAGGCCAGTATTCTCTATTGTAGCAGAACATCTCTCATCAATGTGTTCGCATCTCTCCTCAATCCGTGCAGCCATATTTTCGGCCAGCTTCTCTTCGTGTCTCCCATAAAGTCGACTTCAACAGGACTGGGCAAGTCTGAAAGGACCTCGGAGCCTCTCCAGTAAGCTGAAGACAGGCAGATCTTCCACTGTCTGCCCTCTCAGGTTCTGGAAACTGACCCGTGAACTCAGGTCTTTGGGCAGCAGCAGTATCTCGAACTGACACAGCTTCCCGGACCAAAGACCTAAGCCAAGCTCCACAGAGGGCGGCAGCCCCTCCATCGCACTGATCCACCCACAGAACTCTGCCCGGTTACCTAGGATCCACCAGCCACAACAAGCCTCGCGGTACACACCAACATTCCACCTGGAATCCAACGGCTAACTGCCATCCCCAATGGCTGCTGCATCTTGTCAGTGTTGGGGGAGGGGCTGCATCCGACGAGAGGTTCCTAAGGTAAATGTGATTCTACCCACTAGCGTCCCATGGGCCTTTGTTCTTCCCTCTTTCCTTTTGTTCAGATCTGTATGCACTGTAGCAACGGAGGGAAGTGTGTCCATTTTCAGTTGAATGTTTCACACGTCTTTAAACTTTCTAACAGTTCACAGTACACAGAGACCTACTAAGGGAAAGTATTGTTCCTGTAATATGGGCACACCCGCAATACATAGCCGACGGTTGATTTCTGCTGAAACACCCGCATTCACGGGACATCTATCCATTTGTTTCAAGGGGGCTGAAATTCCTAGGACTGATACAATCCCCAATGTGCACTTTACTGCCTGTCTCTTTTGATCTTAGTACACTTTTGCGGAGCTATTTTCCTTGCTATAGGCTTGTGCCATTTCTTCTCGACGTAGTGTAGAATATGGCATTCATTCATCCTGTTGGAAGACTTGCAAGTCTATATCACGGACTAGGAATCCATTGGATTCCAAATCGGCATTTGGGTTAGGTCACGATATGCTCATATGAATCAATATTTACGAATATAAATGCACGCCTCTGATTTCCGAATACAGGTGTGCTGAATACATTCAAGCCGCAATACTGGGTCGATGCGTACTGAATGATCCTTGACATCACCTTGAGTAATTTCTTTGGAATATTCATGTTACCTTACCCTTTTTGTGTTGTTTGTTTGTTTGATTCTTTCTTGGTCAGCTTCTCGTTTGTTTTGCAAACACGTCAGGCCATGCATCTCTCCCTTTGCTTCCAACAGAGAGTCATATAAGCTGACTCCCTTAAGATAGTGCTTCCAATCCCCTATGATTTCCTGCTTCCCTCTCCCATCTTTAGGGTTTTGATGTCCTCCTTGCCTTCTTCTTGTTTCTTCTTTTCCACTCATGCTCTTCTTGCATTTCCAATAAGGGTTTTCTTCTTTCCATTTCATCTTGCTGCTTATCCCTTCAGGGGAGAATTCTCAACCTTTCTTTTAGGATAAGTTTCGAACTGCTGAATTCTTTTCAGATTTGCAGGTCTGTGGCATTCTCTAGCTCTGCTGTTATTAGAAATGGTGGTCATGTGGCATAGGCTACCCTAGATGGCAGCATTTTGCCATTCAAGCTATGGTCTATGTCCTGGCACTCCTCCCTGTCCTGCAATATTGCTGCTGAGATAGCAGCTGAAACCCCTCTGGAGGTTCTCTTGTGACTATGTTGCTTTCCTCCAGGCGCATTTTAAATCTCTGGGATGCTCATGAACTTTGTTGATTTGGATCATACAGCTGCTGCTAAGTCTATTGGGATTCCACCTCTTTTGGACGCTGTGTACTTCCTGAATTCGCCTAGATGATTCTATCTTGGCTTTCAGCAAGTTTCAGTCTGATTTTTCTACACATAACTTTTCAAACATTGTTTGCTTCTTTATCTCTTGCTTTTCCATCTGGGACTCTTTCGAATTTTAGTCTTTCATGCCTTGTCTTCAACCAGGATTCAACAGCAATGTTTTCATTGGTTTGCACTTGCTTTCCTATGTGTGCTTCTCACCGAGGGATTTCTGTTCCCCTGTCTTCCAAGTCATTCACGCGTCCCTCTGCAAAATCTAGTCTGCTTAGAACGGAATGTTAGCCCTGATATTTTCTCATCCACTGAGTTTTCTGATATTATTTGGCTCGTCTTTAGGCTTTCTCTTCCCCTTTTCTGGTATTCTGCCTTTTGTGATTCTGAGACACTGTTGTTCTTCAGTGTTTCCCTCACCTCCATTTTCAATACTTGCTCTGGAGAGCGTTTTGCAGTCTAATTGTCTGAAAGCTTATCTTTAGGGCCTTCAATCTCTTTGGAACTGAAAATGGTACTTCCTTTTCCTTTTACTGTATTTCTTCATCTCTACTGGTCAGGAAATTTCAGGTATCTAATGTAGACTTCTAGGGCTTGGTTAAGTGAAAAATTTAGACTCTTGGCTCTACACAATTGCGTGGGATTTCTGTGAGGACAAATTTTCCTAGACATTGATGCCATGTCCTGTTCCTGTGTGTGTTGTCTGTTCTATCTCCAATTGCTGGTGTTGCCTTTGTTGTGATGAACCCCCCATACTATTTCGATTAGGATAACCTCATTTTGATTACGCTTATCTCACAAATCTGAAAGAGCACAGGACACTTCCTCTGGTGGAAATGGAGCTTCTAAAGTTTCTCAGCTCTGCATTCTACTCTATGTTATTTTGGAGTGTTTCCAGAAGAGCAGAGTGTGAGTGCGCTTGTGCTTTGTAGTGCCACGGGAATGTCCCACTGAAACCAGTTCTTCCAAGAGCTTCTCTGTCTACAGAAACACCAGTGGAAGCATATCTATGGATGTCACACATCAGGGCCTGCTGGAATGATCCCGCAGCCCGAACTTGGTGTCCTCGCTGCCGAACCATGCCGGTGCCATCCAAAATGTAGCATCCGCTTTTGAGCGATAAACTGAAGGAAATCCTTCGTCTTCTCATGCTGTGGTCTTGGACCACACTTCCTTGTCCTCTCATCCTTGTGGCACGGGTGCACGAAGGCAACCACAGAGCTGTTGCACATCCTGTGCCTCAAACCAAACCATAATCACAGCCCAGGTTTTGAATGTAGCAGATCCTAAGGCTTTTCATTCTGAATTCAAACCCAAGGCCCCCTGGATCCCTCAGACCCGATGCACAATATCTCTGATTCAGCCCCACACATGCTCTATTGGCAAAATGCCAAATTGGTCTCTGGTCCTGCAGATGCACTGGGTGTGGCCATGGGACAGTTCGATAATTTCAACTGCGTGCGCCAGGGTGGTTGCTTGCTCATTGGGGTCACAGGTCGGTTTGCTCTCTTGATAGGACCCACCACATCCCACAACGCACTCCAGATCACTGAGACTCAGCGTGTGCCATCATCCGTAGCCCTATCCCTCCCTGAACGCTGCCTCTGCTACCTCAAATTTGGCAGCTCGGATCTCGGTCTCAGAATCAACTGTGGGGATATTTTGCACTGGATTCTTTGAGTTCTGTCAGCCAAGCATCTGCTGTGCACTCTTCTAACACTCAGCGCATCACCTTCAGTCCCATGTCTCCTGTCCGCTTGAGAGTGTGCGTCCAAGTTAAAGAGAGTTTCACCTTTACTGCTCCATCAACAGGGCTCAGACCATGCACTGGTATCCATTCCCTGCTTTTCTTTCTCCTGCTTCCAGGTGTTCTGAGGCCTCATCCTGTCTTTGGAAGTAACAGACCTCTCTTCGGCAAGTGTCCTGTGCCAAGGGCTGGGTGAGTGTATATTTCCATTGCTGTGTTCATGGGAGCGAGTGAGCGCAGGTTGCACTGCTTCTCTGTCCACTGGGCATCGATGAATCAACACTTTCCAGATACATTTCACAGAAATGTGATTATTTTTTATCTCTTTGTTTCTATACAGCCGTGGTGGGAGGGATTGTCCGAAGACCCCAGTTTTGACATTGTGTTGATATCTCATTTGCAGTCTTTAAAAATTTAATAGAATTTATATACATGTTTTGGGAGTTATACGAAAATGAAGTTAGTTTCTGAAACATACTAAATCGACCTAGAAGCCAGACTTGTCAATTTCGGTAACATTTTGTCAGCTCTAAGGAAAACATAGACAGATAGAATGCAAACTAGCAGTCCGAACTGTTAAAGGGGTCATGTCAACTCTTTACTGTTTGAAGCCTCCGAAACCAACAGGAACCATGAAATAACTAATGGAAACATGAAATAACCCCCAAGCTTGGATTCCCTTGTGCATGTGGTGCCCTTTACTCCCGATGACACCTACTGGTCA
Source organism: Vicugna pacos (assembly GCF_048564905.1). Taxonomy (NCBI): domain Eukaryota; kingdom Metazoa; phylum Chordata; class Mammalia; order Artiodactyla; family Camelidae; genus Vicugna; species Vicugna pacos. The sequence goes on along the minus strand of NW_027329140.1, from coordinate 8,471 downwards.
ATGTTGGCATTTCAAGGTGTAACATCCCTCTCAAGGAAAATACAAGAGGAAACGAACTAAATATATACATTTAGCTTTGAATCCAAAGAACCTAGAGGCATTATAGCTATGAGAACCCTGCTGCAGCTATGCTAGGCTACTGAGAACCAGGTGTTCTTCTATCAGTGATGAGAACGCTTAATCATCCGATCATGTTGGGTAAAGCACTTGAATGCAACCAAGTCTGCACCCCCATGATCGATTGCCCCCGGGGGCTTGACTCAATTGAAAGGCGGTCCACATAAGCTGTGTCTTTCATGTCATTGGCGACTTTTACAGTTCAGTTCACTATCTGACTTCTAATATGTACCTAGACTGTCTTGAAAAACGGAGGCCTAATACAGATTCAAGTTCAGTCAAAGATTCCCCTCACTTACCACAACTCCCTTCACCCCAGAGAAGACATAAACCCAGCATTTGCTGAATCTAGCGGAAGGTCATCGTTACTTTGTGGGAGCTAAGTATTCAATTCCTATCTATTTCATACGGGAGTATTTGACCTTTATGGGTTTCCCTGTGGTTCACAGAGGATGAAGCTAGAGGAACTCTGATTCTAGGAGGGGGCTTGCTCTTCTCTTACTGGCTCCATTGCAGCTCAGGTACTGATCCCTCAAAATGGATGCCTGAGTGGAGGGGAGGGAAGAGCAAGTGCTTGATAGCTAGGCCCAAACCTGGGAAAAGGCTTACCTGGGCTTGGTGCACTTTGATCTGAATGGCTTGGAATTGCCCCTTGGGTCGTGTGGATTATCTGACCTCTTTCAAGAACATGAGCGTTTTTATCATCTCTGCCATCTCTTCTCTTTAGACGTCAGGGATCTTGGACCCGTTCTTGGAGCAGAGAATTGAGGAACTTCCTCCAGTCCACGGTGGCCCTCCGTATGTTTCTGCTAGTATCAGCCGTGTTCAATATGTCTTATGAATGCCTTTCGAGCCTGCTATCCTCTACAGCTGTCTCCAGGCCAGTATTCTCTATTGTAGCCAGAAACATCTCTCACCAATGTGTTCGCAACTCTCCTCAATCCGTGCAACCATATTTTCGGCCAGCTTCTCTTCCTGTCTCCCATAAAGTCGACTTCAACAGGACTGGGGCAAGTCTGAAAGGACCTCGGAGCCTCTCCAGTAAGCTGAAGACAGGCAGATCTTCCACTGTCTGCCCTTTCAGGTTCTGGAAACTGACCCGTGAACTCAGGTCTTTGGGGCAGCTGCAGTATCTCGAACTGACACAGCTTCCCGGACCAAAGACCTAAGCCAAGCTCCACAGGAGGGCGGCAGCCCCTCCATCGCACTGATCCACCCACAGAACTCTGCCCGGTTACCTAGGATCCACCAGCCACAACAAGCCTCGCGGGTACACACCTAACATTCCACCTGGAATCCAACCGCTAACTGCCATCCCCCAATGGCTGCTGCATCTTGTCAGTGTTGGGGGAGGGGCTGCATCCGACGAGAGGTTCCTAAGGTAAATGTGATTCTACCCACTAGCGTCCCATGGGCCTTTGTTCTTCCCTCTTTCCTTTTGTTCAGATCTGTATGCACTGTAGCAACGGAGGGAAGTGTGTCCATTTTCAGTTGAATGTTTCACACGTCTTTAAACTTTCTAACAGTTCACAGTACACAGAGACCCACTAAGGGAAACTATTGTTCCTGTAATATGGGCACACCCGCAATACATAGCCGTCGGTTGATTTCTGCTGAAACACCCGCATTCACGGGACATCTATCCATTTGTTTCAAGGGGGCTGAAATTCCTAGGACTGATACAATCCCCAATGTGCACTTTACTGCCTGTCTCTTTTGATCTTAGTACACTTTTGCGGAGCTATTTTCCTTGTTATAGGCTTGTGCCATTTCTTCTCGACGTAGTGTAGAATATGGCATTCATTCATCCTGTTGGAAGACTTGCAAGTCTATATCACGGACTAGGAATCCATTGGATTCCAAATCGGCATTTGGGTTAGGTCACGATATGCTCATATGAATCAATATTTACGAATATATATGCACGCCTCTGATTTCCAAATACAGGTGTGCTGAGTACATTCAAGCCGCGATACTGGGTCGATGCGTACTGAATGATCCTTGACATCAGCTTGAGTAATTTCTTTTGAATATTCATGTTACCCTACCCTTTTTGTGTTGTTTGTTTGTTTGATTCTTTCTTGGTCTGCTTCTCGTTTGTTTTGCAAACACGTCAGGCCATGCATCTCTCCGTTTGCTTCCAACAGAGAGTCATATAAGCTGACTCCCTTAAGATAGTGCTTCCAATCCCCTATGATTTCCTGCTTCCCTCTCCCATCTTTAGGGTTTTGATGTCCTCCTTGCTTTCTTCTTGTTTCTTCTTTTCCACTCATGCTCTTCTTGCATTTCCAATAAGGGTTTTCTTCTTTCCATTTCATCTTGCTGCTTATCCCTTCAGGGGAGAATTCTCAACCTTTCTTTTAGGATAAGTTTCGAACTGCTGAATTCTTTTAAGATTTGCAGGTCTGTGGCATTCTCTAGCTCTGCTGTTATTAGAAATGGTGGTCATGTGGCATAGGCTACCCTAGATGGCAGCATTTTGCCATTCAAGCTATGGTCTATGTCCTGGCACTCCTCCCTGTCCTGCAATATTGCTGCTGAGATAGCAGCTGAAACCCTCTGGAGGTTCTCTTGTGACTATGTTGCTTTCCTCCAGGCGCATTTTAAATCACTGGGATGCTCATGAACTTTGTTGATTTGGATCATACAGCTGCTGCTAAGTCTATTGGGATTCCACCTCTTTTGGACGCTGTGTACTTCCTGAATTCGCCTAGATGATTCTATCTTGGCTTTCAGCAAGTTTCAGTCTGATTTTTCTACACATAACTTTTCAAACATTGTTTGTTTCTTTACCTCTTGCTTTTCCATCTGGGACTCTTTCGAATTTTAGTCTTTCATGCCTTGTCTTCAACCAGGATTCAACAGCAATGTTTTCATTGGTTTGCACTTGCTTTCCTATGTGTGCTTCTCACCGAGGGATTTCTGATCCCCTGTCTTCTAAGTCATTCACGCGTCCCTCTGCAAAACCTAGTCTGCTTAGGACGGAATGTTAGCCCTGATATTTTCTCATCCACTGAGTTTTCTGATATAATTTGGCTCGTCTTTAGGCTTTCTCTTCCCCCTTTTCTGGTATTCTGCCTTTTGTGATTCTGAGACACTGTTGTTCTTCAGTGTTTCCCTCACCTCCATTTTCAATACTGTGCTCTGGAGAGCGTTTTGCAGTCTAGTTGTCTGAAAGCTTATCTTTAAGGGCCTTCAATCTCTTTGGAACTGAAAATGGTACTTCCTTTTCCTTTTACTGTATTTCTTCATCTCTACTGGTCAGGAAATTTCAGGTATCTAATGTAGACTTACTAGGGCTTTGTTAAGTGAAAAGTTTAGACTCTGGGCTCTACACAATTGCGTGGGATTCTGTGAGGACAGATTTTCCTAGACATTGATGCCATGTCCTGTTCCTGTGTGTGTTGTCTGTTCTATCTCCAATTGCTGGTGTTGCCTTTGTTGTGATGATCCCCCCATACTATTTCGATTAGGATAACCTCATTTTGATTACGCTTATCTCACAAATCTGAAAGAGCACAGGACACTTCCTCTGGTGGAAATGGAGCTTCTAAAGTTTCTCAGCTCTGCATTCTACTCTATGTTATTTTGGAGTGTTTCCAGAAGAGCAGAGTGAGTGTGCGCTTGTGCTTTGTAGTGCCACGGGAATGTCCCACTGAAACCAGTTCTTCCAAGAGCTTCTCTGTCTACAGAAAACACCAGTGGAAGCATATCTATGGATGTCACACATCAGGGCCTGCTGGAATGATCCCGCAGCCCGAACTTGGTGTCCTCGCTGCCGAACCAAGCCGGTGCCATCCAAAATGTAGGCATCTGCTTTTTGAGCGATAAACTGAAGGAAATCCTTCGTCTTCTCACGCTGTGGTCTTGGACCACACTTCCTTGTCCCTCTCATCCTTGTGGCACGGGTGCACGAAGGCAACCACAGAGCTGTTGCACATCCTGTGCCTCAAACCAAACCATAATCACAGCCCAGGTTTTGAATGTAGCAGATCCTAAGGCTTTTCATTCTGAATTCAAACCCAAGGCCCCCTGGATCCCTCAGACCCCGATGCACAATATCTCTGATTCAGCCCCACACATGCTCTATTGGCAAAATGCCAAATTGGTCTCTGGTCCTGCAGATGCACTGGGTGTGGCCATGGGACAGTTCGATAATTTCAACTGCGTGCGCCAGGGGTGGTTGCTTGCTCATTGGGGTCACAGGTCGGTTTGCTCTCTTGATAGGACCCACCACATCCCACAACGCACTCCAGATCCCTGAGACTCAGCGTGTGCCATCATCCGTAAGCCCTATCCCTCCCTGAACGCTGCCTCTGCTACCTCAAATTTTGGCAGCTCGGATCTCGGTCTCAGAATCAACTGTGGGGATATTTTGCACTGGATTCTTTGAGTTCTGTCAGCCAAGCAATCTGCTGTGCACTCTTCTAACACTCATCGGCATCACCTTCAGTCCCATGTCTCCTGTCCGCTTGAGAGTGTGCGTCCAAGTTAAAGAGAGTTTCACCTTTACTGCTCCATCAACAGGGCTCAGACCATGCACTGGTATCCATTCCCTGCTTTTCCTTCTCCTGCTTCCAGGTGTTCTGAGGCCTCATCCTGTCTTTGGAAGTAACAGACCTCTCTTCGGCAAGTGTCCTGTGCCAAGGGCTGGGGTGAGTGTATATTTCCATTGCTGTGTTCATGGGAGCGAGTGAGCGCAGGTTGCACTGCTTCTCTGTCCACTGGGCATCGATGAATCAACACTTTCCAGATACATTTCACAGAAATGTGATTATTTTTTTATCTCTTTGTTTCTATACAGCCGTGGTGGGAGGGATTGTCCGATAGACTCCAGTTGTGACATTGTGTTGATCTCTCATTTGCTAGTCTTTAAAAATTTAATAGAATTTATATAAATGTTTTGGGAGTTATACGAAAATGAAGTTAGTTTCTGAAACATACTAAATCGACCTAGAAGCCAGACTTGTCAATTTCGGTAACATTTTGTCAGCTCTAAGGAAAACATAGACAGATAGAATGCAAACTAGCAGTCCGAACTGTTAAAGGGGTCATGTCAACTCTTTACTGTTGAAGCCTCTGAAACCAACAGGGAACCATGAAATAAACTAATGGAAACATGAAATAACCCCCAAGCTTGGATTCACTTGTGCATGTGGTGCCCTTTACTCCCGATGACACCTACTGGTCAATGTTGGCATTTCAAGGTGTAACATCCCTCTCAAGGAAAAATACAAGAGGAAACGAACTAAATATATACATTTAGCTTTGAATCCAAAGAACCTAGAGGCATTATAGCTATGAGAACCCTGCTGCAGCTATGCTAGGCTACTGAGAACCAGGTGTTCTTCTATCAGTGATGAGAACGCTTAATCATCCGATCATGTTGGGTAAAGCACTTGAATGCAACCAAGTCTGCACCCCCCATGATCGATTGCCCCCGGGGGCTTGACTCAATTGAAAGGCGGTCCACATAAGCTGTGTCTTTCATGTCATTGGCGACTTTTACAGTTCAGTTCACTATCTGACTTCTAATATGTACCTAGACTGTCTTGAAAAACGGAGGCCTAATACAGATTCAAGTTCAGTCAAAGATTCCCCTCACTTACCACACTCCCTTCACCCCAGAGAAGACATAAACCCAGCATTTGCTGAATCTAGCGGAAGGCCATCGTTTTCTTTGTGGGAGCTAAGTATTCAATTCCTATCTATTTCATACGGGAGTATTTGACCTTTATGGGTTTCCCTGTGGTTCACAGAGGATTGAAGCTAGAGGAACTCTGATTCTAGGAGGGGCTTGCTCTTCTCTTACTGGCTCCATTGCAGCTCAGGTACTGATCCCTCAAAATGGATGCCTGAGTGGGAGGGGAGGGAAGAGCAAGTGCTTGATAGCTAGGCCCAAACCTGGGAAAAGGCTTACCTGGGCTTGGTGCACTTTGATCTGAATGGCTTGGAATTGCCCCTTGGGGTCGTGTGGATTATCTGACCTCTTTCAAGAACATGAGCGTTTTTATCATCTCTGCCATCTCTTCTCTTTAGACGTCAGGGATCTTGGACCCGTTCTTGGAGCAGAGGAATTGAGGAACTTCCTCCAGTCCACGGTGGCCCACCGTATGTTTCTGCTAGTATCAGCCGGGTTCAATATGTCTTATGAATGCCTTTCGAGCCTGCTATCCTCTACAGCTGTCTCCAGGCCAGTATTCTCTATTGTAGCAGAACATCTCTCATCAATGTGTTCGCATCTCTCCTCAATCCGTGCAGCCATATTTTCGGCCAGCTTCTCTTCGTGTCTCCCATAAAGTCGACTTCAACAGGACTGGGCAAGTCTGAAAGGTACCTCGGAGCCTCTCCAGTAAGCTGAAGACAGGCAGATCTTCCACTGTCTGCCCTCTCAGGTTCTGGAAACTGACCCGTGAACTCAGGTCTTTGGGCAGCAGCAGTATCTCGAACTGACACAGCTTCCCGGACCAAAGACCTAAGCCAAGCTCCACAGAGGGCGGCAGCCCCTCCATCGCAACTGATCCACCCACAGAACTCTGCCCGGTTACCTAGGATCCACCTGCCACAACAAGCCTCGCGGGTACACACCAACATTCCACCCTGGAATCCAACCGCTAACCTGCCATCCCCAATGGCTGCTGCATCTTGTCAGTGTTGGGGGAGGGGCTGCATCCGACGAGAGGTTCCTAAGGTAAATGTGATTCTACCCACTAGCGTCCCATGGGCCTTGGTTCTTCCCTCTTTCCTTTTGTTCAGATCTGTATGCACTGTTAGCAACGGAGGGAAGTGTGTCCATTTTCAGTTGGAATGTTTCACACGTCTTTTAAACTTTCTAACAGTTCACAGTACACAGAGACCCACTAAGGGAAAGTATTGTTCCTGTAATATGGGCACACCCGCAATACATAGCCGTCGGTTGATTTCTGCTGAAACACCCGCATTCACGGGACATCTATCCATTTGTTTCAAGGGGGCTGAAATTCCTAGGACTGATACAATCCCCAATGTGCACTTTACTGCCTGTCTCTTTTGATCTTAGTACACTTTTGCGGAGCTATTTTCCTTGCTATAGGCTTGTGCCATTTCTTCTCGACGTAGTGTAGAATATGGCATTCATTCATCCTGTTGGAAGACTTGCAAGTCTATATAACGGACTAGGAATCCCATTGGATTCCAAATCGGCATTTGGGTTAGGTCACGATATGCTCATATGAATCAATATTTACGAATATAAATGCACGCCTCTGATTTCCGAATACAGGTGTGCTGAATACATTCAAGCCGCAATACTGGGTCGATGCGTACTGAATGATCCTTGACATCACCTTGAGTAATTTCTTTTGAATATTCATGTTACCTTACCCTTTTTGTGTTGTTTGTTTGTTTGATTCTTTCTTGGTCAGCTTCTCGTTTGTTTTGCAAACACGTCAGGCCATGCATCTCTCCCTTTGCTTCCAACAGAGAGTCATATAAGCTGACTCCCTTAAGATAGTGCTTCCAATCCCCTATGATTTCCTGCTTCCCTCTCCCATCTTTAGGGTTTTGATTGTCCTCCTTGCCTTCTTCTTGTTTCTTCTTTTCCACTCATGCTCTTCTTGCATTTCCAATAAGGGTTTTCTTCTTTCCATTTCATCTTGCTGCTTATCCCTTCAGGGGAGAATTCTCAACCTTTCTTTAGGATAAGTTTCGAACTGCTGAATTCTTTTCAGATTTGCAGGTCTGTGGCATTCTCTAGCTCTGCTGTTATTAGAAATGGTGGTCATGTGGCATAGGCTACCCTAGATGGCAGCATTTTGCCATTCCAGCTATGGTCTATGTCCTGGCACTCCTCCCTTGTCCTGCAATATTGCTGCTGAGATAGCAGCTGAAACCCCTCTGGAGGTTCTCTTGTGACTATGTTTGCTTTCCTCCAGGCGCATTTTAAATCTCTGGGATGCTCATGAACTTTGTTGATTTGGATCATACAGCTGCTGCTAAGTCTATTGGGATTCCACCTCTTTTGGACGCTGTGTACTTCCTGAATTCGCCTAGATGATTCTATCTTGGCTTTCAGCAAGTTTCAGTCTGATTTTTCTACACATAACTTTTCAAACATTGTTTGCTTTCTTTATCTCTTGCTTTTCCATCTGGGACTCTTCGAATTTTAGTCTTTCATGCCTTGTCTTCAACCAGGATTCAAACAGCAATGTTTTCATTGGTTTGCACTTGCTTTCCTATGTGTGCTTCTCACCGAGGGATTTCTGTTCCCCTGTCTTCCAAGTCATTCACGCGTCCCTCTGCAAAATCTAGTCTGCTTAGAACGGAATGTTAGCCCTGATATTTTCTCATCCACTGAGTTTTCTGATATTATTTGG
>NW_027329139.1:0-17229 GCF_048564905.1 Vicugna pacos | reverse complement strand
CACCCTCTGAGTGGCAGTGACAGCAGTGACTGTGTGTGGACGTGCAAATTGTTTTTCCAAGAGCTTTATATGCGTTTCTGCATTTAATAATTAAAGCCCTCCTGTGAGGAAGCGTTTTTAATGCATAATACATTTTATTTTGATATTGATAGATTTCAAACATCTGGAAAATTTACAGTAGTACAATAAACGCTTAGATACAGTTCACCTTATAGGGCACTATTTGGCTTTCTGTGTCTGGCTTATTTTAGCATAAAATTTCAAGGTTCATCCATATTGTAGCCTGAATCAGTACTTTATTCTTTTTGTTTGATAATATCCTTTTCCATTTTTTTTGGTTTTAGTTTATTTAAAAATATTTTCATTGAAGTCTAGTCAGTTTATAATGTTGTGTCAGTTTCCTGTCTACAGCAAAAGACTTCAGTTAAAAAGGAACATACCTGCATTCATTTTCATACTGTTTTTAAACATAAGTTACTATAAGATATTAAATATATTCTCCGGTGCTATACAGTATAAACTTGCTGTTTATTCTTTACATACTCAGTAACTGCAAATCTTGAACTCCCAATTTATTCCTTCCCACACCCTCCCCCCTCTGGTAACCACAGTTTGTTTTCTGTGACTCTGTCTGTTTCTGTTCTGTAGATAAGTTTATTTTTTTGTTCCTTTCTTTTTTTTTTTTTAGATTCCACATGTCAGCAATCTCATGTGGTATTTTCCTTTCTCTTTCTGGCTTACTTCACTTAGAATGACATTCTCCATGTCCATTGATGTTGCTGCAAATGGCATTATTTTATTATTATTTTATGGCTGAATAGTAGTCTATTGGACAAATATGCTACAACCTCTTTATCCAGCCATCTGTCAGTGGACATTTCGGTTGTTTCCATGTCTTGCTATTGTAAATAGTGCTGCTGTGAACATTGGGGTGTAGGTGTCTTTTTTAATTAGGGTTCCTTCTGGATATATGCCCAGGAGTGGGATTGCTGGGTCATCTGGGAGGTCAAGGTTTTGTCTTTTGATGAACCTCTATACATTTTTCCACAATGGCTCCACCAAACTGCATTCCCACCACAGTGTAGGAGGGTTCCCAATTCTCCGCAGCCTCTCCAGTATTTATTGTCTGTGAACTTCTGAATGATGGCTATTCTGACTGGTGAGAGGTGATATTTGATTGCAGTTTTGATTTGCATTTCTCTGATAATGATATTGAACATTTTTTCATGTGCCTACTGGCCATTTGTGCGTCTTCATTGGAGAAATGTTTCTTTAGGACTTCTGCCATTTTTTGAATTGAATTGTTTGTTTTTCTTTCTTATTAAGTGTAAAAGCTGTTTACATATTCTGGGAATTAAGCCCCTAGCAGTTTCATTTATTGCAAATATTTTCTCCCATTCCATAGTTTGGTTGTCTTTTTGTTTTGCTTACTGTTTCCTTAGCTGTGCAAAAGTTTGTAAGTTTAATTAGATCCCTCTTGTATATTTTTGGTTGTTTTTCTATTGCTTGAGTAGACTGCTCTAGGAAAACATTGCTGAGATGTATGTCACATGTTTTGCCTATGGTTGCTTCTAAGAGGTTTATAGTGTCTTGTCTATATGTTTAATTCTTTAACACATTTTGAATTCATTTTTGTGTATGCTGTGAGGGAGTAGTCTAACTTCATTGATTTACATGCAGCTGTGCAGTTTTCCCTGCACCATTTGCTGAAGAGGCTGTCTTTACTCCATTGTATGTTCTCACCTCCTTTGTCAAAGTTTCAATGACCAAAAGTTTGTGGGCCTATTCTTGGTAAATGTGTTTATCCGTTCATTGATGGATGGATATTGTTAGTAACTTTTGGATACTCTGAATGATACTGCTATGAATATTGATGTGAAATTTTTATGAGAATATATTTTCATTCTGTTGGCTGTACAGTTGGCCCTCCATATCTGTAGTTTCCACTACATGGATCCAGATGGCTGATTGTAAAGGGACTCGAACATCCTTGGATTATGGTATCCAGGGTGTGGGGTTCCTGAAACCAACCCCCCAAGGGTATTGAGGGATGACTCTACATATAGGAGTGGAATTGCTGAGCCATATAACTCTAAGCTTTTGAGGAAATACCAGGCTTCTCCAAAGAAGTTGCACACTTGTCCCTTTCCCCTGGCCGCATATGAGGTTTCTCTGCCTCCTGAACGACATTTGTTATTGTCCGTGATTTGGTAATAACCATCCTAGTGGGTGTAAAATGAGATCTCATTTTGATTTTGATTTGTCTAGTGATGTTGAGCATCTTTTCATATGCTTATTGGCCATTTGTATATGTATCTAAATTCGTGGTAAATTTAAAAATTGGGTCTGTTTTATTGTATTGTTCAGTTGTAAGAATTCGTTATATATCCTGGATGCTACTCTCTTATTAGATACATGTTTTGCAAAATTGTTCTTCTATTCTGCACATTGTCTTTCACTATATTTTTTTAAACATTAAAACAATTTCTTTACAGGGGAGGTAGATAGATGTACTGATTTATTTTATTTTTCTTGCTAAGCAAGCACTCTCTGACTTGAGATACCCATTTCCCCTGTCATTTCACTTTCTTGATGATGTCCTTTGTAAGAAAAGGGTTTTAATTTTGATGAAGTCCAGTTTATCTGCTTTTTTCTTCTATCACTTGTGCTCTTTGTATTGTATCCAGGAAACCAAAGCCTATCCTAGGACCACAAAGATTTATACTGTGTCTTCTTTTAGAAAGTTTATAGGTTAATTTTTACATTTCTGTCTGTGATCTACTTTGTTTTAATTTTTATTTGTTATATAAAATATGGGTGTTCAGATTCCAGATTGATTCTTTTGCCTGCAGACACCCAGCTGTCCCTGCACAATTTGTTGAATAGACTATTCTTTCAATGGGGTGTTTTTGGCCCCCTAGTGGAAAACTGTCTGTAAATGTAAGTTTTTCCCCGTGGGTTTTTATTGTGTCTCATAGATTTATTTATCCAAACTTATGCCAGCAACATACTGACTTATTACTATAGCATTTTAGTACCTTTTAAAGTGAGTCCTCCAACTTTACTCTTCTTTTGCAAGGTTGTTTTGGCTATCCTGGGCCCCTTGCACGTCCATATTAATTTTGGGATCAGTTTTTCAATTTTTGCAAAGAAGTCAGCTGGAATTTTGATAGGGATTCCACTGTATATGTAGGTCATTTTGAGGAGTCTTAATATTTTTAATAATACTGTCTATCATTCCATGGAAATGGGATGTCTTCCATATATGTAGATCTTTTAAAATTTATTTTGGTGATACTTCAAAAAGTTCAATGTACAAATCTTGTAAATTTTTGTTAAATGTATCTCTCATTTTATTTTTAATGCTGCTGTAATTGGAAATGCTGAGTTTCTTATGGGTGGGACTATGTATCAATCTTCTTATTTCTAGAATTCCTTAACAGAAATTACCCTAGTTATATATTTGCTACTTAAATCTATCCACAACAATTCCCCACCCCGTGTTATAAGAAACCAAGATCCAAGTTAAGCTACCTGAACACCTATGTGGAAATGTGAAATGAGACCCTTGGGTGGGGCTTTGTGCAGATGATACTGGAGCTTATTCAGGATGGCTTCATCGTAATTTCTTTTAAACAACCCTTTCGGTGTATTTAGTCAGATACATTAAGAACATGCCCTTTTGATGTGCGGAGTAGTTAAGACTATGATTTTCAAATAATTTCTAATGAGAGTGTTGTTCTTGAAACCTAATTTGCATCAATCTTTGTAGATTTATGTTTCAGGGGCTTTGACTAAAGAACACCTGTCTTTAATCAATAACGACAACTAAATGCTCAAGCAACATGTAAGAGCTTGAGCAAACTGCCCCTACCCCATAGTGCTGGGTGGCTGCAGCTGCAACTGGAGTCAGCGCTTACCTATCCCAGTACGCTTGTGCTGATCTGCTCAAAGTGGTTCGTCCAACAGTTTGTCAGTAGTCTGTTGGACAAAGTCATTAAAAATTGATTGAAGGTTGCTGGAATGCAATATAATCTTATTAATATTAATTAAGCACATATTGAGTGCTTATTGTATGATGGAATTGTCCCTCAGCCTCACATGAATATTATTTCTCATAAAACCTCACATATTTCCTTGTTAATCTCACTTTACAGATAAGGAGACAGACAATTAGGTCTTCTCTCTTTTGGGGGAGCTCATTATCAATGATGGGAAGTTATAAGGAAAAAGATATTGATTCATCATGAGAAAACATTTTTCTGAGGGTCAGCAAAGAAGAAGATGAACACTGAAGAAGGTGATCATTGTTCAAGTGAGACAAGCCCTGGGTTGTGCGGAGTCTGCATCCCTGTCCTAGAGAAGGCACGTGTAGAGCTGCGTACTGGGTGAGGCGGCGCGGCCGCGCAGGGAACGCGGATGCTGGGCCGTTGGGCTGTGCTCAGGCCCGGTGGGGCTTTCTCCTAAGGGCAGTGGACCATCATTGACAGATTTTATGTTGGAGAGTGGGGTGCTCTCGTAGTTCACTTTTGTCTTGTAGAATGCTTGGAAACATTTAGAAGGCTTGGCAGGAGGTGATGTGATGAGTCAGAGTAGGGTGGCTGCGAGGTGTAGCAGTGTTCAATTTTCAAGTGGTTTTCAGGGCCAGGCTTGTGGCTCAGTAGCCGTGTCAGTTTGAATGACGCACTCAAGGAAGTGAAACAATTTATCTAATCAATTGAAGCAGTGATGTACCCAATTCCCAGGACTGTTGTGGAGATCCAGTGAGATAACGTTTGCAGTGTGCAGCATGGTCCCAGCACAGAGTCAGTGCTGAGTGAGTGACAGTGAGTATCTGGTAGGTCAGGTGTGGGTGGTGGGACTCGGTGTCTGAGGATATCTGGGCCCTGAAGGAGGGGTCCATTCACATCTGTGAGTGATGGGTCTGAGTTGGGAGAGGCACGGAGAACTTAGCCCCGGACCAGAGGCCCTGGGCAGGATGGCTATTGGAGGAGCACCGTGAAGTCAGCTCTTTGCAGGTGGAGTTGGAGGTGCCTTTGTGACATCTAAGTGCAGTGTCACGAGCTGAAAGAGGAGGTCTGGGCCAAGGCTGTGCATTTTCGAATAATGTCAACTCCTGAGGACACCGAAGTATTGATCACTGAACGGAAGTCATACTTTACAGGACAAATGAATAGTAGTATCACCTCTGTCATCAAAGCTCACGTCTATTTATTCATCACTCAGTTTGCTAATTGGGTACTTACAGAGCTCACTTCACCGTCCTCCCGTGGGCTCAGGCTCCATAGAAAAGAGCTGGTGTGTCTTCCTCTTTTCCAGAAGAAGACACATTTAGCTTGTAGCCTTCTGTACCTCGCCAGACTTAGGATATTAGTTTGTTGGTTTAATTGTATTTTCTGTTGGCCATGTCCTGACAGGAGAGAAATTTTACCTCATGGTCATGTTTCAATTAGCTGTTACTGAGAATTGCTGATCTGATACATAGTGTATGTATTATATTAACTTTGTAGAGTAGTTATCATTTTTCTGTCTTTGCCCTTTAATTTTGATTGCCCCTTCAGTGTTCTATCCTTTTTGGGGCCTTATTTTTTTTTAATTAAAAAATGTCTGTTAACAGTTAAGAAAACAAAAACAAAGAAAAAATGCACATGGGAGCTAAATTTAGAAAATATCTAGTGTGTTTTCTATCTCGGCAATGGAGGGTTCTAGAAACTCGTGAAAACTTTCATTACACAAGTTCCTTAAAATGCTGATTAAGAAATAAAACCTTCCTTCCTCATCTTTCAAGCTGCACAACAAATTGTCAAGAAAGTGAGGGGAAATTCTCAGAAGCCAAGACAAATGAGAAAGCAGGGTTTCTGGGAGATATGCGAGCCTTAGAATCCCTGGGGTGCTGGTTCGATCCTGAACTGATTTTCAGTTGCCTTGACAGGAGGGCAGGATGTGAGCCCCAGGCCTCTGACACTAGGAGTTGGATGGGGGATCATATTATGGGCCAAGCCCATCCTGAGGATCTTGGTTTACTAAAGGGTGAAATAGGAAAAAAAAATTTCCTCAAGGCAAGAAAATAAGGAAAGTCAATTTTGTTGGAAGAGGGGAAAAATAACAAATCCAAAGTAAGGATATAGTTTAAAGTTGTTCTGGCATGAGAGTGACCACAAACACCTGGCAGAAAAGCACAGCTACTCCTTGATTGATAAGTTGTGTTTTGAATGAATCAGTGAACAGCCATTCTGAAAAAGGCCTCCAGAGTCTTGTGGATCAAGATACTGGACAGCAAACACCTCCCTTCCAAAGTCTCATTCAAATAACCAGAAAGGTTTTAAAGGAAAGAAGCCATGATCATAGTTCTATTTATTAACATTTCTATATGCTACGAATTCAGAGGTGACTATGTAGTTGTCTCCTCTATTACGGACCTTACTTTCTCTTTGGGGAGACAAAATGACATAGTTGGTAATCTTGGTGGAGGGAGGTGTTAGTCTGTTGCACTTAGCCAGGAGAGGAGATTAAGAAAACAGTGAAGGGTGGGTGAAATTTTTAGCTGAGGACAGTCTTGTTCACTTGGCTTTTAATTGCAGGCTCAATGAGCTGTCACTGGAGGGACTAGATCTTACAGAGGATGGACTTAGCTCAGGCCTCATTGGAATGGACAAATGAACCTGGAGAAAGACAGTCAAATCTGTGCAGACATTAAAGTTCACTTGAACGTGCTGCATCCCTGAGCCAAAGATAGGACAAATATGCAGCAATTCTTGAGGACAGAAGAGTGGTTTTTAAGGTTCTCCAAGAATGAATCCCATGGAACCGAGATGGCCAGTTGTCAAACTGAGACTTTGTTCTTTGGACGGTGTACCCAGCAAGGGTATTGGCCTTTTATATGGTTCCATTTGTCTTTAATACATGTCTGTTGATGAGGACGTGGGCACAAATGTTTGACACCTTGTCGAGGCGATTTTGGATACCTGCCTAGAAGCACGGGCACAGTTGCGGCTGCTTCATACATCTTGCAGCCCGTCCCTTTCCCCGGCTCAGTGATCACGGCAGAGTGGTTCCTTGTTGACCTGTCCGTTTCCTCTGTGACATCATAACCCATGAAAAGACCGGAGCATATTAACTTGGCTTTGTTAAAGTCAAAGAAACAGATCAAATATGGAGTCAGATTTGTTCTTTCCTATTTCAGTAGTACCATGGAGATGGCAGTTTGGGCAGCTTTTTGTAGTGTCCTGGAGGCTTTCTCTCTCAGCTTCTGGGTGCCTCTATTGAAAACCCTTCATTGCTGTCTGGCCTGCTGGTAATGCACACTGCCTGTTTTGCCCTGAAGATGTGTTCTGTTTATAAACTCATCTCTACTCCTTGGAAAACAACTCAAGAAAAACTCAGTTGGTTTTCCACCAGCCATGGGCAGGGGTGAGGTATACCATGTTATTATTTCATAAAATAATAGTAATAATAGTAATAGTAATAGTACTAGAAATAATAATAGTATTATAATAATAATAATAATATAAAAGAAGTCTTAAAACAGGACTGAGCACACTGGAGAGAGTCAATAAATGCTTTCTGGCTTAAATCAAAAGTGATGACTTAGTGATTCCATGGCTGCTGTATTTGCTAAGCTAGTTACTCCTTTGCTCCATTACACATTATTTTAACTGAAAAAGAAATGCAAGCAAATGGTTAAAAAAAAAACTCAGACAGAGCACAAAAATACACAAGTGAAAGAAGTTTTCCCTCATCCTCTGTTCTTTCAGCCCTGTCTGGAGATGCCACTGTTTACTATCTTTTGGGTGCTTTTCCAGATATGCTTTGCACATTCCCATCTATGTATGTAAATTCCTTTAAAATTTTAGTTATTTTTAACTTAAAGAGATTTAAATCCTCAAGTGGCTTCTGCCCGGGTAATAGAACAGAACAAATCTGACTCCATATTAGATCTGTTCCTTTGAATTTAACCCTATGCTCTGTCTCCTAGGCTTCATCTTGCTTGTAAAAAATTGTTGCCTAGAGCCTGAAATACACAGGAGAGCTTATTCTGAAGCTCTGACCTTTAAGATTATTTAACACTTTTTCATTCATTAAAAGATAGCAAATTGCAGAATAGAAAATAACGTTTGTTTTGTTGGAGATTTACAGGGATCTGACCCACGCAGATAGCTGTAAGAACAAAGGATTCTAACAAGAAGGAATTCCTACACTAAGAAGTTTGCAACAACCAAGCGCGTAGGAAAGGAGCCTGAATTGTGACTTGGGGAGATGGTTTTCCAGAACATTAGTTTGCCAACTAGGTCTACAGAAACTTGCTATTCCAAGCCCCAACATCTGGTTTCCAAACTTATTGGCCTGTCCTGCACTGAGGAGAATGAATTTGGACTTGGTAACACTCCTATCTACCTAGAAAGCTGGGCACTGGAGCTGAGTGTTATGGAAACAGGCCAGCCAAGAAACAAGCACCAATCGGAGTGCTGGAGTACTCAGAATTATTATGCCGGCGGGCTCAGAGGGGCTTCTGCTCCGAAGTTCTGAGCACCTCCAAGACGTGCACATGAGGTTTTAAATACTTCAATACAAGTAAGGGGATATTAGCCAATAAGACTTAAAGAACAAAAAGCAAGGAATCAGTACACTGGAGCTTATCAATTTGTAATAGATCACGTTACTGACACTTGTTGAGCTTGGAATTGCGAGTTAGGTTGTTAGGCCAATAAACTGACACTAAACTTCAGATTTACGAGATAGCCCAGCAGAACTTAGATCAGTAAACCGACACTTATCACACTTAGATTTGTGACTTAGCTTGTTAGCCCAGCTGGACTTTTCCTTCACATGAGGACAGCTCTCCCACCCCCAGGAAACCACTGTGAGCCCTTGATGTTTCCACTAGGGTGGGGTATGGTTTACCCAGGAGGGATGGGGACTATGCACCAACACTCAGGCAGTCTGCTCTGTCTGGGGCTCTGATCTTGTACCACACCACTCCCCCCAGCCCAACACCTGGGACAGTGGAGCTAAGGCAGTGATCCTTCCTGCCTGTTTCCCAGCGTGTAAAAGGGGAATATGTGCTCTTCCCAAGGAAGTTCTGAGCGACAACACCTGCGGGTGCTTGGTTCTCAGAGCAACAGAAAACCCAGCTCCGCATGGGGGCAACGGGTGTGATCCCCGTAGTGTTTCTGCAGAAGCATCTGATGGAGGGCTGGATCAGGGAGGTAAAACATGAGCTGCGAGACTTGAACGGTTACAGAAGGGTACAGAGGTAGGTCTGCCATCTCAGGGTGCCCTAGAGGTAAAGCTTTTTCTCTCCAACTCCGCTACGACACTCCCCTATCCAGACCCATCCCTTCTCTGCTCTTCCTGTCCATCTGTATCCCTCCACTTTTCCCCTCTTCTCCACCCGCTCCCATCTTCTCCCTCCCTCGCTGTCCCACCTTCTCTCGCAGAATCCAGAGGATCCATGTCCCTCCTGCGCATGCGCTGTCGGTGCCTGGTGGTCCGCTGGTTCGAAGCTCCATGTCCAAGCCGGGGATTGGCCCCAAATGCTTCTCAACTCTGTCGCCCGTTAGGCCTTTGGTTCCTGCCTGGGGCCGGGGCTTCTGGCTGTGGAAGTGCAAGGTGGGGTGCTCCCGGGAAAGGGTTCAGGCGGCTTCGGGAGGGTGATCCGCCTTTCACAGCCCCCAAGGGCGCCAGTCAGCCCGTGTTCAGCTGAATTTCTCTGGCCAGACCCTTCTGACAGCACCACCTGCCCCGGCGCCCCGGCCACAGCTGTCCAGGTCCAGGTGTGCGCCTGCCACCTCTCACGCAGCCGGGATCCCCTCAGTCCACGGCTGGCGTCCCCTTCCCCTCTCCCGCCCGCGAGTCCTCTCCTCCCGGGCTTCCTCTCCTCGGCCGCCTGCCCGTCCCCACCAATGGGCGGGCTGTTTCCCGGGTGGGCGTGGTCTGCAGACCTGGGCGGGAGCGGGCGGCTTATGCTGGTGCTGGGGCTGGCCTCCGAGCGGGGCTGCAGCCCGCACCCCCCCTTTCCCTCCCCCCTAGGGCTGCCCTCCTTTCCCTTTCACCCTCCCTCAGGACCAGCTCAGTGGCGTGTGTGCTGCTCCCGGGGCTGAGGGCCTCTGGCTGTAGCGCCCAGCTTCACCTGGTGGAGTCGGGAAAAGGGAGCATCAGTGCTGAGCAAGCTTCTGTCTCCTCCCTCAGTGTTTCTGCCGCAGGTAAGTATCTTGAACACTTTCAGGTGTTATGATGGCGGTGCTTGTTGATGTCACGTGTTTTTATAGTGAGAGGGATTAACAGTGGTGAAAGCAGGGCTTGGTTCTGTTAAAAATGAGCTGAAGGCATGAAGCTGTGATATCCTCCTTCCTTCCCTCTCCAAGGGTGAAACGTGTGACAGTCAATTTTAAAAAGATAGTTACAGTCCCTAGCTAGCCCAGCCCAGCTAGTGTGTGTTAACAGGAACAGCATCACCAGAGGCCTTGGAGACCCAGGGATATTGCAGTCCTAAAGAACTCCTGGCACAGTTTTGTTTGTATTGGTTTTTTGTTTTTCTTAAATTGTGGGACAGACTAGTGGTATAAAAAGAAAAATATTTGTCAAGAAATATTTTTTCATATAACAGCGTTATTGTGATATAGTTCACACACCATGAATTCCATCCATTTAAATGGTAAAATTCAGCAGCTTTTAGCATATTCACAGTTGTGCAACCATTATTATTCCAGAACGTTTTTATCACTTCAGAAAGAGCAGTGGAAATTAATGACCTATCCACCCCTCCCCAGTGGTGGTTCTAAAGAAATTTCTTGGCTAATCTTGACCATAAATTCACTTGTTACATTCCAAGAAAAATCTGGTAGGAATTCTAATCAGAATTGCAATGAATCTGTCTATCAAAACAGGAAGAATTAACGTCTTTATGGCACAAACTTCTTCTACCCATGAATATATTTCGGACCCTATATTTTCCTCTGTCCAGAGCCTGGCCCATGGGAAGTCCTCACTACTTGTTGGGCTTGTGAATGATGAGATTCTATACATCGTTAGTTGCAGCTGTAGCCTTTCACAGAAGAGAAAAGAAACCTCAGTGAAACAAGTGACTCTCTGATGGTCAGAAAGAGTGACAGCCATTGCTGGAGTGATCCAGTGGACTTGGTGTTTGCAACCAGAATTCTCCACCACCTACAGCTAAGGGGATTAGAGTGTTCTTTTATTTTTTCTTAATGGCATTGCTTTTATTTTTACTTATTTTTTAAATTATTTTTTATTTAAGTGTAGTCAATTTACAATGTTAGTTTCAGGTGTACAGCAGAGATTCAGTTATAAACGTATGCATATGTATATATATATGTTTTAGATTGTTTTTAGTATAACTCATTACAAGAAATTGAATATAGTTCCCTGTGTTATATAGCAGGTCCTTGTCATTTATTTTATATTTACTAATTTGTATCTGTTAATCCCTCCTTTCCTGCCTGCTAAATACAGTTTGCTTTCTATGTCCATGAGTCCATTTATAGGAGCACCATTTTTCCTAGTAATATATGCTCTTTGGCTGCTTTCAGTTTCAGTAATTCCATCTTATCTGTGGGCGCTTTTCTTCTGGTGGTCTTTATGTGGTTTGCACACGTGGTAATAGAGATCTTTATTTGGGAGAACTCCAGGTCTCGTGTAGTCCCTGGTACAGAATGCCCACTGAATTGATGATTGAACTGGGAAAAAAGCACAGTAAATGCTGGAATTTCCACTATGGTTGAGAATTCCAGGTTTCAATAACCTGTTTAGACAACCTTAATATTGGCTGCACCCATACTGGGTAATTTGGTGGAAATTCATGATATGGTGGTGTAGAGACGGGGCCTTATATTCTTCTTCTCTTTCTATTTTCTAACACTCATTCTCCTGGGCCTTCCAGATCCTCCCCCAGAAGTGCCCAGGGCTGGCTTGGTGCTGCACTGGGGCAATATTTGTTAATAACGCCCTTTCCTCTTCTCCTCTGAGCCTCCGTTTCTTTCTGTGCACAATGAGCGCTTAGACTAGATAAATACTTTTCAGTTTCTTTTAAAGCCATGTTTCCTTTGAGAAACAGAAAATGCAAATATCTCCTCTCAACCCAACCCTTTAGATTTTGGTATGTCCTCCAAGGAGTGACATAGCTCTTTGTGAAAAATTGATGTGATTTTGATTGCAGGTGACACAGAAAAGACTCTTCAGAGATTTATTGCAGGGAGAGGGCAGGAAAGAAGCAGTATGTGACACTTTCTAGTGTGAGCAACGGAGCAGGGACTTGGATTTAAATACGGTGTCTGACGTGGCCTCTCTCTAATCTTGTAGAATGTGATAAACTTCTCTACCTCAGTTTCTTGATGTGTCAAGTTGGGGTGATAATATTTTAAGGCTTCTGTGAAACATTATACAAATAAGACATTTGTGTCTCGGTAGAAACAAGATCTGCTAGGGATTCAGGGATTTGTTTAAAAAAAATTCTTGTCCATAGCACTCTGTCTGTGTGTATTTAGACGTTCCTGGAGGGTGAGGGTGAGTCTAAAGTCCATTGTGGGACAGGTGGCCCATATTTCTCCGTGTCCCAGTTTACCCCCTACTCCCCAGTCCTCTTCCTCAGTCCAGGATGAAGTTCCCTAGTAGATTTACACAGAGGTCTTGTGGAAATGGCTTTTCATTTTATTGTTTCACCAAGAAGGGCTGCCATCATGATCTCTGTGGTCAGGTTTTGAAGGGCTGCCATCATGATATCTGGTAAGAATTCTATGCAATTTGGAGTTCCAATTTAATGAAAAGAAAAAAATTACAAATAGAAAATTAGAACAAGGGTGGTGACAGGGGCTCTTTTAAGTGGACACCATTAGCTTTGTTAGCTTCAGGTGCTGTGGCCTGTTGCCACGAGGACCCATCCTCTTGCTCTGAAGTTGGAGGGACTAGTGGGCTCAGTGGGAATGTTAACTGAGTGTATCTCATGGGCTGGGCATTGTCCTATTTGTACTGTGTGTTCCTTATTTGAGACAGTGAGCTCACCTAACCTCGATAACCTCTTTAAAATATTAGACTTTTAATTTTGAGATGTAATGTAGATTCCCATGTGGTAGTAAGAGATTATATGGAGAGGGCCTATGGGCCCTTTGCCCAGTTTTCTTAATGGTTCCATCTTGCAGTGTTGGGGTACAATTCATTACTGACTCACTAACAATTTGAGGTTTGTGTTATTGCCCTTATTTCTATTCACGATTAAACTGGGGCTTCGAGAAGCACACAGGCCTGTCCAGGTCACCCACATTGTTAATGCAGAGTCGGGTGAACGTGGGCTTGGGATTTCCAGGCAGTACCATTATGATGGTTTGTGGCAGGGAGCAGCATTCACTTTGCTTGTTTATTCATTCATTCAACAAACATTTATTGAGTAAACTCTGTGGGTCAGATGCTTTCATAGAGTTATCTGATTCTTCAGCAGTACTGAGAATCAAGTAATGTTTATATTTTTTAATCTGAGAAAATTAGCTCTGAGAGGTTATAACCCCCCCAAAGGAAGTATAACTCATAAAGGAGGGATAGAACATGTGTACAGTCACCTCCTTTTATGCAGGTGGTACCCTATGCATTTTACATTTTCAAACATCCGTAATCCAGATATATTCTTGTAAGGCAAGGCTTTTTTTTTTTAATTGAAGTATAGTCAAGTTTACAATGTTGTGTCAATTGCAAGGTGTTTTTTGACTTTTGAATTAAAAAATACTTTTTCAGCTGGGTAATTAGGTGTATTTACTTGTTTCATTTTTAAAATGAGGTACTGGGGTTTGAACCCAGGACCTCGTACATGCTAAGCATATGCTCTACCAATGAACAATACCCTCTACCCCAAGGCAAGTTTTCTTATCCATTATTATGAAGCTTAGGAGTTCAAATAAATTGAATAGGAATCCAGATCTTTTGATCCTACTGTGGTCCTTTTCTTTATATTCTGCTGAAGGGGGTTGGGGAAGCATTTCCTTTGTTCATTTCTTTATTCAGCATTTTTGAGCAGTGACTTTGCATCAGGGCCTTGCTAGGTGCTTGGAAATAGAAAATAAGAAATGACCTTTCTCTGCAGAGGCAGGAAGCCTAGACCAAAAGCTGGGTAATGTGATCGAGCTACAGTAGCCATATGCAGACTCTAAGGACAAACTGTACCCTTGGATTTGCTTTGGCTTCCCTTGTCTTCTGGCTGGTACACACCAGGTCACCGCAACCCAGATGGGCCCGTAGCACACAGCAGAGAATGTACCTCGATCTCCTCCCCCTCTCGGCAGGGCCTGCAACATGAGCATCCCTGACTACGTGCAGTGTGCTGAGGACCACCAGACTCGTCCCGTTGTGGTCCAATCCATAGAGATCATCTCAGAGGAGAATTTCTTTTGCATCTATCAGCTACTCACCTCGGTTAGCCATATCAGCCCTTGTGGCTCCCAGTGGACACTCTGTATCCACTACAGGCACCGCTATGTGCCCGAGAATCGGTGGAGCGTCTTCCAGAAACACCCCAAGGTCGTGGGCCTTGTCACCATTACCGAATGTCTCTCTGCCAAGGCCTTCGAGAAGCTCCACATGCAGAGGAGCTGTATGGCACATCGCTTAATGACTCTCAGCTTTTTGTCTTTGTGCAGCATGGGGAGGTAGCCGAGCAGACGCGCACCGACGTTGCCTTCAATCTAAGAGTACTGCAGGGTGGTGGAGAAGAGGATCGAGGACTTCACTGAGTCACTCTTCATCTTGCTCAAGTCCAAGTGGCTGGATGGTGGCCCCAAGAATCCTGGGGACAAGATCCCCCTCCCCTACATCCCGTTTGAGAAGGAGGACTTCATGGGACTGGACACAGACAGCAGGTAAGTTTACCTGGAAGCCAGTCCACCTTGGCTGTGTGCTGGATTGCTTCCCTACATCCAGAAAGGTATCAGCAAGGAAGAAGTCAATCTTGTAGCCAAGGGGGGAGGGAGGTGCAGCCCGCCGGTTTCCAGACATTTCAAAGTGAATCCGCCTTTATTTCAGAGAGATCCTTTTAGGGTTAGTGTGGACACTTACTCCCACTTTACAGCCAGGAACATGGTGGGACCCCTGGAGTTGCTGTCCAATAAAGTAGCCAAAGCCACTGATGCTAGGAGCACTGGGGAGGAGGCTGGACTCAGCTGAGATGTGCTGTAGGTCAAATGCACATCAGACGCTGAGGCTTGTCTAGTAAAATTACATAAACTATCTCTTTACTTCCTATATTGATTACATGTCAAAATAATAGTATTTTACATACAGTAGATTAAGTAAGATCTGTTCTTAAAATCACATTCTAGTATTTGTTTTTTGTTTGTTGGTTTGTTTCTTTGTTTCAAATTTTAAACATGGCAACTGGGAAACTTTCTTTACATGGCTCTCATTTCATTTCTGTTGGGCAGCCTGTCCTGGTACATGCTCATCCCTTTGCTTATAGATGAGATGCTGAGCCCCGAGAGGCAGAACGAGGCGCTGGTTGAGCTGCGGCTGGAGCCGCTGTCACCTGCCTCCCAGGCCCAGCACCTTTTCAGCTCAGGCCGTCTCCTCCTGCCCGACAGCCACCATGCCAAGTTAGGACATCAGAAACACCGCCAGGGACTTCCTAATGAACTCCTTATGCAGGGAAAGGCGTATCACGGTTTATGGGACAGAGCAGGGAAATGTTCATTCCCACTTTGTCCCTGTGATTAAGTCAATGGCCCCACTTTGCCTCGGAAGTACAGATGAGCTCTTCTGGGCTGCCTAACCCCCACCTTCTGCTCTGTTTCCCCATATATCTATCGTGTTGTCCCTCGGGCTGAAGAGGGTGAGATGCCTTTGCCGAGACGTGGTCCCCCTTTGCTGGGGTGAGTGAGGGAAGCTGTGTCCCCCCGGCCTACGGCCTCGGTCCTTGAGTCTGGAGAGGGCTCATGGTGGTCCCACAGGTGGCGGTCAGAAGACCTGGCATGTGCTACCGGGCCCGCTTTGGAGGTGGTGCTCTGTGATTCTTGAACTTCCCTAAGATCAGATCCTACTTGCTGGTTGTTGGTAAGTTGGAGGAGAAGATGCTAGAGAATTGATAAAAAGAATGTCTAGACCAGCCCTGTGAGTGAGAAGCACAGGGGACACTAGTCCCACCTGCGAGAGCCCACCTAGCAGGCTCTGGATGAATTTTCTGTTCCTCCCCGGAAATACCTCTATGGCTTAAGGAAGAGGAGAGGCATGTCGTGGCCATGATCTGTACTTGTCCTCACAGGGCCCTGTGATCTATATGCTCGCACTCCCCATCTGCTTCTTGGAGATGAGTTGACATGTTTAGGAGCCTGGGCACTGCTGAGGGCATAGCTCCCAGCACCGTGCTACACAGAGTCTGGCTCTGTTCACCTCACCTGTCAACTCCTGCTGAGGCCCCAGACATTAGTCAAGGTAGGTGCATCAGCGAAACCTAAGCAGGGAGCACCTTCTCCCCCTGGACAGAGTGGTGAGTGAGCAGTGGAAGCCTGGAGCCCTGCCCCAGCCCCCACGCCAGTGCCACTTCTTTTGTCATAGGAGGCACTGGTGACATTTTTGCTCAACAAATGCTTGTCTCTGAGTCTGCAGCCCCACCAGAGAATGCCAGCTTGTTTTTGCCTTTGAAGTCTGCCCTTGGGACTTGGCGGAGTAGCCGGATGTGTACTTAGCCCACAGTGGTTCAGCGCATTAAACCTGCCTCCTTGTGGGTCTGTCTATTGTGGTACCATAAGGGCTCAGCCAGCATCTGAACGTCATTGAGATAACGCGGCCAGTGAGCTAGGGTCAAGCACATTCTCCTCCAGTCACTTTTACTCCAGTGTTTCTTTTACTATTCCACAGTCATTAATTTTTTAAACAATGCTTTGGTGCAGGAGCAGAGCCTCATTCTCTCCTGCTACTCTTGGTGGAAGTGAGTAAAACGGTCCAGACTGAAATGCGACAACAATTTGTAGCTCAAAAGCTGCCTAGACGCTTGTAGGTCGAATTTTGGTTAGGGGAGCTGAACACGTTGTGGTCCCCCGGCAGCGCCGCTCCCCTCAGGCCCCTGCTTTCCCTTGAGCAGGAGGTAAGGTTGGGCCTCACCATCCCCGTGTCCCTGGCCTCACACACTCACATAAATTCTTGTACATGCAGTCAAAATCATTTTTGTTCTTGTGTGATTCTAATTTTCTCTTGTTCCTCTTTTCCTTTTTCTTTACTCCTTTTTCACTTGTACTGCCC
>NW_027329138.1:0-17253 GCF_048564905.1 Vicugna pacos | reverse complement strand
TGTTTGCTTCTCACCATACATAGAAAAGCAGTAAATACTTGAACTTGAGATATCTGGTTTTCTTTAGATAACAAGCAATGTTTTATTGTTCCAATTACCTGGTCTTTGTTGTAAGCTTCTATATATCCTAGCTCCTCCCCTACCTCTTGGGAGCAGTCCCTCAGAGTGATCTGAGAGGCTGTCATCCCGGCTCGAGTCCTCCAGCCAAATAAAACAAAGCCCTTAACATTTAGGCTGAACGTTTATTTCAATGACGTTCCAGAATAGACACAACTCATCAATTCTGTAATGGAACACACTGAATCAGGAACCAAAGCGTGTTTTAGTCCGGAAAATCTCCGGGTTCCTATTTCTTCCTGTCATTATACAATCCCTCTAGAACTCATTAATTTGCTGTCTGCTCCTCTGGCAACCAAACTCAGAGAAGACTCAACTCAGCAGAGCGCCCTGCTGGGGAGAACACCCCGCAGAAGCACTGCAGGCTGCCTGCCCTCCTGCACGCTCTGCTGACCCTTGGTGTCCCCCGTGGAGACCAGGCCAACAGAGCTGTTCCTAACAGCTACAAATTCGCACTCGTTAAATAAATCATTTTATTTTATATGATATTTTACGTATATACCCATCTCTGATAACAGCTTTGCAGAAGCTCAAATCTTCAACATCAATCCCCAAAGGCAAATCCGGTCCCCAAGGGGAAACAAGACTTAAGACGACGCTAAGGCCTCCAAAGTCCTCTCAAGGACCGTCAACCAAACTGCCTGCAGGTCTGCAGCTGCAGGCTGTTACATGTCTGCTTTTAAAGCAACCCCTTCCTGCCCTCGGGTATTACAGTGTCCCTCTACGCCCTCCTGTCTCAGAGTAAAAGCAGCCATTGCAGAACCTTGCAGGGAAGCACTGACAGGAGTCGACAAAGAGGATCAGAGCTAAGCTAATACTTCTGATGACACGACCTTGTCACTGTGTCACTTTACAGATGAAGATATATATAGAGAGAGGTGGGGTGATATTGCTTAAAGTCACACAGCTAATAAGTGGCAAAGTCTATAACTCTGCTCTTCCCTTCGGCGTGACGCCCCAGCTGGGACGCCCACAGGGTTGTCTCATGCCTGCCTGAACAATCCTCTCCTGTCACTCATAGCCCACCAGAGGGTCTGACCCTAGCCTGCCTTTTCAGCATCTATTCCCTCCAGTCTCTCAGGAACAAGGCCGTTTGGGCCACTGTATGACTTCCGGCTCCCGGAAACATCAGTGCTCATGCTGGTCTTGCCTGTGCATCCGGCCCGCTGCTCAGAGGCTCTTCCTCCCCTGCAGGAGTACATTTCCACTCTCCGCAGGGACACCTCCTCAGGGGAGCCCTCTTCTCGCTCTCAGCACGGCAGGGCCACATCCCGAGCTGCCCCATTAGGACAGTGTGCGCCCAGGTCTGTTAATCAGACCAGCAGCATCAGAGCCAAGGATTATGCCCGGGCTACCCTGCAAAACTACTGCCCGCCACACAGCCCCCAGCCAGCAGGTCACCTGGAAGTCACAGCAAGTGCCCCACCCAATCCAGAAGCCTCTTCATTTGCCAGCATCGCTGATGACTGGTTTCCAAACTTTGGTCAGTTTCACACAAAAGAGCACCTTCAACTGTGAAGCAGAGGGTTTCGCTTCTGCTCCCCATCCTTACTGGTAATGTCAAGGAAAACAAAGAGGCCTTTTCTCAACACTTTTATAATGACACCCTCCCACCCACAATATTCATATGCTCAAGAGCTTTGGATCCAAGTGATTTTCTTTCCCTTATGATAAGCGGCTCAAAACACTGCGGGATTCCTTCTATTTAGAGGGTATTTGTACTCAGTTTATCGGCTTTAATCTGTTTTTGTCTCTCTTCAATATCCCTAGCAGTTGCCACCTCTTACTCCCTTCAGCAGCCTCCCTCCCAACATCTACTCTAGGAAATCAGCTGTGATGAGGGGCCCTGGGGCAGTCACAGACGATGCAACTAAGGCAAAGAGAGGGTCCATAATTTGCCCGAGAAGATCAGCTTCAACCCCCAACAATGTGTGTCACGTCCCTGTGTTTAACTCTTATGCTAAGCAAGATAACTTTTTGTAGATTATGGTTATAAACAGATGAGGTATAAAAATACATACAAGGACACACATCTACTCTAAGATGCTCACTAACTCCACTATTTTGTTTCTACTTATTTCTATTAAAAAATATTAAGAACCTCTGCAGTCAGTATAGCAAAATGTTACTGGGCTTTAAATCCAGAATATAGAGGTGTTAAATGTGTCATTACTCATACTTATTTGTATGTTCACAATACAAAATTATTTGAAAGTCCCTCTCACCTCCCCCTACTCACTACTGGCTCTCACCTGAGCTCCCAGACCACACATCTAACAACCTTTCACTTTACCCACAGCTGAACTCATCAGATTTCCGCAGAACTCCCTCTGCAGCTTTCCCTCCTCAGAGCACAGAAGGACCATCATTTACCTCATTAATCCACCCAGAAACCTGGGCCTTACTCCATCCTACATTCACAGACAGCCTTCATCTTTTCCTTTTTACCATCTAAACATGCCTTCAATATGTTCGCTTTTAAACACTGACCGTCCCACCGCTCAAGTGGAAGCCACCAACACTGCCCACCTGGACACATGAGTCTCCTACGTGGCCCCACAGCCACTCTCCCCTACTTGAGACAAATGGGACTTTGTCACTCCCGCGCTTTTTGGACTCTTTTCAGACCCACTCTTCTTAGAAGAAACTCCAAGTTCTTCACCAGGTGAAAGTCTTTGCCATGAAATTGTCACCTCAGGGAGGGCAGGACCCGCCCTCTCCCCTCGGCCCCGCCCTCTCCCCTCGGCCCCGCCCTCTGGCAGAGCATCAGCTTGGGAGGACCTGCTGAGCTACACCAGCCTGTATTCTAAACCTGGTCTGAGTTCTTAGCAAACTGCTTCAATTATCCATACAATTCCAAGGTAAATTAGAAAGATTTTAGATGTTGAGCTAGACTATTGATTTTGGGATTTTGCACTAGCAACCTGCAAGGACATGTTCTAAAGATTCTGTCTTCTTAAAACCACACCCAGGTTAAAGGAGTATTTGTGGAATGTCTTCGGAGGAAAAGGGACTGTACTTTTACAGGCTTTATGTTTTATAACATGAACAACCCGGACAGGGTCACAAATGGAACCGCCTCACAAGTGACAGAAGACAGGTGAGAGGCACAAAGCAACAGGTTGCAAAGATGGTAAGAGCAAACATGATTCTCCAACCCCCCCAAAAATTTTTGAAACAACCAAAAATTCTGAATTTTAAAAGTAAAAGAGTATCATATAGAGAAATGAAATAAATAATGCTCTTCATCAGGGTTTCAAGATCTCACTCCAGAGTTTTTAGCAGGCCATACTGAATCCTAGCACAGAAAAATCAAATGGACTTGTAGTGAGAAAGTTCCAGGAAAACTGCAGTAATTCCTCCACTTGTGTAAGGACATACACTCACCTGCTGAAGGTGAATGTAAACCGCATTCTGGATAAATTCGAAAGCTTCCAGGCTCCGCTTCTGGATGCCAAGGACATGGACAGCTTGGAAGCATGCTTCTAACTCAGTCATCGGCATTTTTACACTGCAGGGGAAACGGAGGCACCCAGTCAAGAGCAGAGATGTTCCTGTCGTGTCTCACAGGCCGTGCCTCGGGGATTCAGTGCCCTGCAGCAGCCCGGCCCCAGGCAAGGACCAGCAGCGTTTTCCACCCAAGCAGGAGGGGCACTGTGCTTGAGAAAGCCCATCTCCGATGGGGGCAAGAGGGGCTGGTGGGGTTCAGTGAACCTATAAATGCCCACAGAAATATGCCTGCATTCATTCAAGTGATGCAAACAACTGTAGCAGGCTATTTAACAAAATTTCAATTGTCAGTGGAAATTTTGCCATTCCTTTCCGCTTGTCCCCTGCACTCTGAGACAGGCTTAGGCTCTCTTACACCTGCAGCTCTGTGCAATAGTTGTGAAGTCATTTTACTTTACAGATACCACGGTTCTGCCCAGGGTGATATCCAGCCCAGAGAGGTGGCCCAGGCCAATTTAAAGCTATGTGGCTTGCGTGCGGGGGCAATTACAGGAGCTGGTTCTGGAGCCAGGCCCCTCCCCACCTCTGCTCCCCTCTCTCCCGAGGCCCCGCTGCCAAGCACTCAGGCTCCGTGATCTTATGTCCTACTCTTCTACTCTACTCCAAACCCTTTTCCTTTTGTTTTTTTCCCTAATTATTCCCAGCTGGAGTGATTTTTCAATCTCAATATCTGAAAAAAATTCCTGCAGCCGAAAAAGAGGTCTCCAGAGGTCAATGCCCATATGCTGGTTCCTGAAGAGAGCCCCTGGCTACGGGGACCCTCACCAACACTCACGGGGCATCAGAGATGTTGCAGGGTCGGCCACCCCCTACAAGAGTTTGCTGTCACCCCAATGCCTGCACAGCATCCCTGCTCACAAAATATAGTTGGTACACTTATCGGTTATTAAGAAGCAAAAATACAAAATTGCTCGTATTTCTTACTAATATTATCTATGAAGCTGGAAACGGAATTGTAATAAAATGTACAGTTTTTACCCTATGTTAAATCTGTTCCTTTGAGTTTAAACCTGTGCCCTGTTTCCTGGGCTCAGACTTGGTAGCTCTGCACCATTTGAAAAAGAAAGTTGCCTTTAGCCTGAAATCTGCAGGAAAGCCTATTCTCCTGGCCCTGATCTTTAAAAATGTTAGCTCATCTGCACTTCTGTAGAGATGGCAAGTTGCATAATAGAGAATAGCCTTTGTTTTTTTGGAGGTTTTACAGGGGTACCATGATTTGATCCACATGGACAGCTGCAAGAACAGCGGATTCAAAGGACAAACAATTCATAAAGCAAGAAGTATGCAACAACCAACCACAACCCCGCCCCTTTTTAGTATAAAAGGAGACTGAATTCTTACTTGGGGAAGATAGTTCTCCAGGACATCAGTCTGCCGTCTTCTGGGTCTGCCAGCATTGCAAGTGAAGTCACTATTCCTTGCTCCAACACCTCATCTCCCGGTTTATTGGCCTGTCATGTGGCGAGCAGAACGAGTTTGGACTCAGTAACAAAATGACTGCATTGGAGGTAGTATGTCTCCAATGTTTCCTCATTTCCAATATGTAACATGCACATCATTTATGATCTAGTGCAAATAATTCATCAAAGACAACCACAAAAAGAAACTATACTCACCTAGCTATCAACACTGAAGTCACAACCTGTCAATTTTATATGATGTTGAACAACACAATGGAAAAACCTAACATAGGGAGTTGATTCCACGGAAATAAAATTATTTCTACTCCTTCAATACTTTTTCTTTTCTTTTCTATTTTATTTTGTTTTGCTTATTGAAAGGAAAATAAAAGTCAAGTCATTTTATTTCACGTATTTTTGTTATAGCTACATTCTTTAAATACTACAAAGAGATTTAAACTGCAAAAAATTGTTCATATATTAGTATAAAGATATATACACAATCAATGGGGATTAGGAAAGGAATGGACATTTACTAAAAATCCACTGCAATCTTGTCTTTTACAAGCATATCCTGGAATATAAGCTGTATGATCCAGGGGGCTCCACCCCCATTCTCACTGTTGAGTCCCTTAGCAATCAACTACTAAGGCACCAGCATAGAACCATGTGATCAGTATTTTAGGAATAAATTAGGGAATTAGCACATTCAATTCTAAAACAAAAACCCTAAAATAAATACTGAACTTATTTACAGATAAAGAAAATTGGAACCAAAACAGTAGTTATTTCCCCAAGGTCACAAAGTTAATAACTGGTAAAGACAAGATTTGAACTCATCTGCCTGATTCTAAAAACTAAGGTGGAAATCCCATTTGACTGGGGAGGGTCCAGCAGCAGAGCCTATCACCCTATCTTTGTTCAGATCTAGCCTTAGACAGCCTGAGACAGCACCCCATTCCTATGGAACTCGAGGGCAAATGATAACAATAAGTATTTTATATCCAGTAGTTTGTTAGGTCTCATTTATATAAAGTGTCAGCAGGTCAGCAGAAAAACTCTGGAAAATATGAGTGGGTCCAGAGCTTTCTGCTGATTAGTAACTCAGTCTCTCAGGACATAGTGACCTTCCCATGAGAGGCCTCATGGACATAAACTAAAGGCAGCTGAGCAATGAAAACTAACAAGAACCTGGAACTCAAGCAAGAAGGTTCCCTGCCATCCCCCACCCAGTTGCCTCTTCACCCACGTGGACACGATGGCAGGAGACCCAGATTCTTGTCTAAGTTACATCATCATGGATTCTCATCCATAATAATGTATGACTCTATGCCGCCTTATGTCCATTAAAACTCAAATATGATAACACCAATATCTCAGCAGAATATCTATGTCTCCACTTCCTGTCTTCTAATAGGAGAATATTTTTATGGACAAAAAGCAGAAATCCAATTTGAAAAACCATGCACGAAGCCAGGTGAAATTCTGCTTAAGAGACTGCTCTCACGCTGAGTAAATGAAAACTCAGAAAAAGTGGCCCTTCTCCCTCAGCAAATGGGAGGTAGCCTGATGTGTGTGTGTGTGTGTGTGCACGTGTGTGTGTGTGTAAATCAAATACAATGAATTCTGGGATGTGTACAGTTTTTTTAAGTCACTGTCATTTCATGGGAATGAGCCACCATTTAAATAATTTGAATCTAGTGTTCTGAGAGAGTCTCAGGCTCTTGGTGGAGGAGGTGAAAGGGGAGAGTGAAGGAGGAAAGAGGTACATGAAGCAAAGAACTAAGAATACTGCCAGGGAAAGGCAAGACGTTAGTTTTGTTCTTCCTTGCACCACATACAAATTAGGGACTCGCTTTCTGCTGATGACTTATCGAGCACTGATTTGCAGGAGAAGAGGGGACAGCTCATTGCTCACTGAGCTTGTGACTGTACGTGGCATCTTATAGACACAAATCACTTACCCTGATCAAACACTCTAGCAGCAGGCTGTAATTCTTCTGTTTTGAGAGACAACAAAGCAGGAGTTCAAACAGGATGCATAACTTGACAAAAGTCAGAGGTCCAGTAAACTAAAGAGGATTAATTCAAACTCAGATCTGAATGCAGAGTCTGATCTTCCCACTCCCAGGACTGGAAAATCCTTAACACAGGCTCCCCAGCTCCCCTGCATTGTTCCTGGCACCAAGCATTTGCCATGGCAATGGTCACCATTTCTCACAGACACAGCGCTCTGTGCAGCAAATGACCTTGATCAGACCTTGATCATCTACCTGCCACGCCCACCAGGCTTCACCATACAGGCAGGAAAGCTGGCTTTCAAGTGCATACAAAGCCATTCCTTGTCTAACCTGGGCTCTTCTGTGGTTTCTCCAGCCTAAAGGCAGCCATGAAACTGCTCACAGTTTGTACATGAGCCACACTACCTCTCTCCATCTGTCTCCCCACCTATACTACTTAGCTATGAACATTTTGAGAATCTTCGACACAAATTTTTAAAAACAAAAAAGAAAGGATTCTGGAACAACTACTTAATACTTACAATTTTAAATGACAAAATACAAAGTGAGTATTTACAAACCGAATCTTCCTTTCTAAATTTCAGTTTTAAGCGTTTAAAAATATAATAGCAAAAAATTTTCACTTACAAAATTGACAAAAACATAAACAATAATCTGGAATAAGTTAAAAAATAATGCCCATGTTCTAAATGGAGAAACTTCAGGGCTGTACTGAGGGGTAAAGTAAGAGGTGAGAATGTAGAGACATCAACAAATTGCATGGAGGAAAGCAGTTTTGTAAAGATGTAAGTTCTCATCAGAATAATTCAAAACTTACTGAAAACTCCCATGACAACTCCAATCTGATTTTTTTTAACTTGAACAAAATATTTTGGAATTCTTCAGGAATGATAAAATCATAATACTAGACAAGAAAATTTGGGATGGAAGAAAAGAATGAAAAAAATTCAGACTGCCAATTATTAAATAAATTTTTACAATATGTAAGTTATGGTGCTGGAGTAAGAAAGGCAGATTGACAGAAGGGAACCATGAGCTTAAAAAGAGACTCTAGTGTACACAAGTATTTTGTAAAGGTGGGATTTCAAATCAAAGAGAAAAGTATGACTTCAGTAATTGTCCTGAGACAATCAGACAATCACCTAGAAAGAATAAATACTATTCCTCTCATAAGGACCACAAGATAATTTACAGACAGTGATGTAAATATAAAAAAGTACTAATAACAGCAAATACAACACTTTGTTCTTATTAACTCAACTTACCCTTACATTAACAAGTACTATTATCATCTCCATCTTAGAGATTAAAAAAAACCTACAGAGGAGATTTATTCCAGTATAAGAAATTATTTTTAAGAATAATTTCAAAGATAAAACACATAAGGAATACATTTATTATCATAAGAATATTTTGAGACACTACCAAAATTAAAATCCTCCTAAACAAAATGAAAGGCAAGAAATGACAAGAAAAAGCTCTGTGATACATGTTGTTGAAGACAAGAAGTTAATGTTCATAACATACAAAGAGCTGTCACAAACCAACAAGAAGCTCCCCCACTTAAATGTGTGCAAAGGATAAAAGGAATCATTCATTTTAAAAAAGTCAAATGGCTAATGAGTGAAAAATGCTCAATACCTCACTGGTCATCAAATGCAAACTAAAACAATGAAAAAGCACTTTTGCTCATCATATTGGCAAATATTTTTAAAAGATATTCTATCTAGTGTCCATCTGTGGGAGAAGAAACCATGAGCGACATTTTCAGAGGACGACATGTCAATGGATATGTAAACTCTGAAAAACGTACGTACACACTGACTCAACACCACTTCTACGAATCGTTTCCTCTAGGAAAAAACAAATTTAGTCCAAAAAGATGTACCCATCAGGGCATTTACACAGCACTGTTTACAATGGTGGGAAGAAAAACTGAAGTGAAATCATATCCAGCAATAGAGAATTGGTTACATAAGTAATTGTGCATCTTTTCATTCCCCTATGGAAGGAATTTCTAGAGTTACTTGAATGGAGTCTGTGATGAATGTAAATGTCACATCCAGGGACTAAATTTCCAGAAGCCTTAACTAAAGGAATACTCATAAAAGATCACAGGAATGTCTGTACAAGAAGGATGCCAGTCAAATATCCTTTCTGACAGTGGAAAATGGAGAAAACTTAACTGTCCACCATCAAGACAATGATGCGTTAAATCACGACGAGCTGCGAGCAATGAGGGAGCCGGCATTTCGCCGTGGTCCAGGGCCTTGTCCACAGCATTCTCTCACCAAAGGTGTGCGTGGGAAAGAGACCACACCCGCAAATCAGGAGACCCCTCCACTCTATCTGAAAGGATCGTGTGAGTCTGGAGTGGGAGGACGTCTATGATATACACCTGAGTGATTAAAGCGAGCTGCAGAAAAACATATAGTATGGTCTCATTTTTAAATAAAGCATATATACACACACGTATACATGGAATTCTCATATGTGTGTATATATGTATGTCATAGGCATAAAGGTCATGAAACATATATATCAAATTTTCAACAGTTTTTACTCTTCGGAAATAAGGGGAAGGGAGGTAGGGCCTTCCTCTACCACCACAGTTCTCTTTTCAGTATTTCAGTTAAGTATACTTGGAATTTAAAAGTTTATTTAAGTCCGAAGTAAAATGGACAATGCCTCCACAAGACAGAATGCTATACTGGTCATCAAAAATCATGCCAGAGGAGATAGAATATTGTAGAAAAACATATAAAAAGCCGAATGGAAAATGGAGGTGTCCACACAGTAAACAGTCACAGAGTGCTCTCTGGTTTTTTATGACAGAGGTGATCCACACTGATGAAAATATACGTTAACGTGTTAATTATTATCTTTGAATAGCGGGACAAGGATAGCCTTTTTTGCCCCCTTTTTCAGAGTTATTATTTTAAATGCACATTCTTTTTCATCTGAAAAAAAGCATTTTTAGGTGTGTAGTACTATGCATTGGAGAATAATACAAGAATACTTAGAGAAACAAGTAACTAGGAGACAAAGCAGCAGCGTCACACAATGTAGGACGGGCGATCCTGATTAACACCACGCAGTTACATAAGGACCCACAAAGTGAGAGCACCTGCTGTAACAGGGCGTGGCCCCCTTCTATTTGTCAGCAGTGTCTTCAGGGCTGAGGCAGTTCTGAGCACGGCCAGTGTCAGTGCTGGTGTCTGGATGGATGCCACTGGAGGTGAAGGCACCTGCAAGCCGAGAGGAAGAACAGAAATCATCCTCTGCCTTTTCTGTCTTGTTTCTTTGTTACTTTAAAAGAGAGCCATATATAAGATAAACCGTGTATCTCCCCAAATGAAATTTCAGTAATGAAACCGTTTTTAAAGACTTCACAGCTTATATTCTGCCTATAACTGTCTTTTCAACAAAGATCATATTTATTAAATGTTAATTAACTCAGTTAATTAACTCCCTGTTGAAACATTCTAGTAAAGAGCATGAACTGCAGTATGTAAAAGAACCACACCTGCAGTGACTAGCTCAGCTGTCTTGACGGCAGTGCAGTCAGCCCCCACCATCCCGTGGCCCTGAGCTCCTGATGCTGGTAAGAGATTACGCTGCCGCCTCAGATGGAGAGAAACGGTGAAAGCATTTCTTGAACCCTACAGCACTGACAAAACATAACTGACAAATCCCAGGCCGCTTTGAGGCTCTCATTTTCTGTTTCTGGCCAACCCCCATCAATGAGCAGAACCACCCAATCCCCGAGCCATGGGACTCACGTGGGAAGCAGTTTTGGAGAAATTTCCAGGTATAGAATGTAACCAACTATACATAGAACTCTGAAAAAAGAAAAGATGCCATACTCTGATTTTGGAAGACACTCAAAATATTCTCCTAAGCCTTAGTAGCTGGAAAGGCTGGGCTTCTCCTAAGTCACTTATTTATTTCACAGCCAGTAAGCATCTCCCTCAAATCCTGCTTCCCTGTGTCTGCTGGGAGCTTGAAACACACTGCTGCTGTCGATCTTATAAGTCACATGGCAGAGGCATGTGTCTCACGCCTGCAACCCTCACACAGGCTCGCCTCCTAGCCTCACTGTCTGAACTGGGCCCCATTTTCTCACCTGTTTATTTGGTATCTGTTCTTCTGTAAGCTACCTGAAATGCGTTTTGGAACATGTCAGAAGAAGCAGTGGGTTGAGAAATGGACAGATTGAGAGGTGAGAGATGGGCAGACAGAGAGAGAGACTCCAAGAAAAGGGGAACAAATAAAATTTCCTATGCAAAACCCTCTTCTAATCAGGGAAGGAAACCACCACGGAAAAGTGTGAAGAGGCAGGTAGCTTAGGACTGTTTCCTGGATTCCATGAAAAGTAACACCAAGAGATGAGAGGGTAGAACTTTAATAGTAAAAGAAAAAAAGCACGCATGCTTGAAAAATATATCTACAATATGTACTTTCTAAAGAATAGACTGAAATCAGCAGGGCCCAATAACACTACACTTGGGTATTTACAGAAGTGAGAATCCCATCTCCAAACCACAAGGCATCCCTTCAGAGCACTGACAGTCTACATGGGGCGGTCATAAAGCCATCACCGCAAAAGCTATGCTACCCTGCACTTACGAGGAATGAGCAGCTGTGCTCAGGCTGCCCATGCGCATCATTTACACCCCACAGCACCTCTACGGGGGGGACGCCTAGCGAGCCCCGTCTCTGCAGGACAGAAAACCAGTTCTGGAGAGGCTAAGCCGACTTACCAGTTCTCCATCTCACAGGACTGGTCTCTCCAGAGCAGGACACGAACTCGGACCCACGATTGTAACCATGGTACTACAGTGCTTTGTGTGCTGTTTGTGTGTATAATACATTTGTTTCTATCATGAAAGGTTATTTAATAAATGATCGGTTGTCTTGTCTATCTCATTAGCTCACAATCAATCTTTATACTGTTGAATTGTACTCTTTTCCCCTGAAGAAAGGAACGGAAACAGCGGGGGTCAGAAAGAGGTGGGGCTCCATTCTTTATCTGGGATCTCATCTCATCGAAGTCTCCAAACAGGGAAAAGGAGCAAATGTTCTCTTTATCTTTTAAAGAGAGGGCTCCAGTGATGGTGACTTATTCAATTACAAAATCAAGGCTGGGGAAAGGGCACATGCAGCAACTAGAGCAGTATCAGCTGTAGGAAGGTCAAAAGTGCTCATGGGAGGGCTCAGGGGGCAGCCTCATTTAATTTCAATCAATAAAACAATAACAAACTCTAAAAATACTGGCCTACAATGGATTAGCTCTTTCTTGACATCTAGCAAGTTTCCACAGCCCACATGTAACATTATCGGGAACCAGTGAAAGGAAGAGTCCACAGACAAGGAAAATCAATGCCACAGGCAGGCTGAAACCCAGGCTGGAGTTTAGGAAGAGAAAGGGCATAGTTAAGAACTGGGGAAAGGCTGGGGAAAAAAATCATCACAAGGACTCTCAAGCATCATCCAACAATCATATAATCATTCATTCAAGAGAGAGTTACTGAGGTCGTATTCTGTGCAAGATTGTACAGCGGGTGAAGCAAGAGCGCAGCGTCCATGGTGGCAGCAAGTTGCGGGGCTCAAATACACTTCTGATCCCGGTACCTTGCACACTTGTCCTCAATATAAAGGCAAAGATAATTAAAGTAAAATAATACTCTGTAAACTCAAAGCATTGTTGAAAAAAAAAGTTAAAGAAGACCTAAATACCAGGACAGACACTCCACACACATTCCCCTATCAAAAGAAAGTGCTCTTGGAATGGCAGTGCTCCCCAGAGCGATCCGTATATTCAACGTGGTCTCGATCACAATCCCAGCGGGCTCCTCTGCAGAAACTGACTATCTGCTGCTACAATTCATATGGGAATTCGAGGATCTCAGTAACCAATATGTACTTGAAAAAGAAAAATTTGAGAGGACTTATAATTCTCAATTTCAAACCTTACAACTGTATCTCCAGGTGAGATTAGAGGCCATTGTGAAGTTATTACTGTGTTAATCCTTATTTACTAAATTCTCTACAATGAATATTACTGTTACAATAAGAAAAATAAAAAGTAAGTTATCCTTTAAAACATGCACACCGATTCATTCATTGGGAAAAAATTATTCTATCAATTAAGAGATAAATATCTATTGAAAAAGGACAACTTAAAAACAAGAGTGCATTTGCATTTTTCATAAATTGAAAACTGAAAAGCACAAAGACGTCAAGTTTCTAGGGAGACCAATGCAACATATTAATAGTTATTTTCAGAAATTCTAATTTAACAATAAAAACTCTGGAAAGGGAAAATCGTGACTGAGAGCCAACTGCAAACACATGGAGAGCAAAGGCCTAGAAATCACAGTTCCTTTAACTCTGCTCCTAACACAATAGGAGAGGAAATTCCTCACTGAGGGGACAGTGGAATCCCATGCATAAGACAGGATACACAGTACAAACTGCACTAGAATTGGGGGTGATTTCCATAGAAGAATTCTAAAGTTACAAAATTGCTGAAAAACTATTAAAACACTGACAGAAAGATTAAAACACACAGTCATATATATTATATAGAAACATATGTAGTCTGCTCCCATGTTGCATTTAAATACAAATATATTTGTTCATTTATGGGCACTTATGACTTTATCCCTGGTAGAATATTTCAACTAAAACAAATAATCAATATAACACTCCTTTTGTCAAATCTACTTGATAAGTTACTCTGCTATGTAAACATAATGTGTCTAAGATAGATCTAAAATTAGTGAAAAAGAGCTTTGTATGGCTTCTTGAACTATTCTCAAAATTCAAAGCTTAATTTTAAAACAGATCTGAACAGTAATTCTATATTACCTTTCCCGTCGTGAAATGAACAACACAGTCTGTTGTCAAAATTCTGTCCTTACAATGATTCACGAGCACCGTATCCTCACAAAACTGCTGGACAGCAAGGCACTATCCAGACACTGTGACCCAACAAATGAAACACAATGAAGACAGTGACCCTATTCTGGAGGGCTTATAGTCTGTGTCAACACCAGGGTTTTATCTGATTGGTTTGATTTGTTGGCAAAATAAAATCAATCAAGTACTTTCTTCTTTGAGCATTCTATAAGTCATGACTCTGCTGTTAGTGTCATGAGCAGGAAAGACTTAAGCATGACTTGATTAGATCAACTAGCAACAATCATCACTGGAGAGTGAGTAATAAAGAAGTTAACTGATAGCAATGCTTCTCCCTACATGAGACCTAAAATAAATCGACACTGATATCCGAAAAGAAAATGAGAATTTGAGGTCCCCAATAAGAAAAAAATCTAACAAGAAATCAAAAAAGTAAAGATTTTTTCATTAACGTTTCCTGGAAAGATTGGAGCATGGTGGTGTTGAGCTCAGATGCTAGGGAAAAACATGAGGGTCTGAATTCCCACAGCACTGGGTAGCTTTGACACTAATATGTCAGTCAAATTCTCTGCATCTCAGTCTCCGATGCATAGACTGGGGACAACAACCGCACCCATCTCCTAGAACGGTCCTAAGAATTAAGTTATTTTATATATACAAGCTTTAATAAAATACATCAGAT
This sequence comes from Vicugna pacos, assembly GCF_048564905.1. Taxonomy (NCBI): domain Eukaryota; kingdom Metazoa; phylum Chordata; class Mammalia; order Artiodactyla; family Camelidae; genus Vicugna; species Vicugna pacos. The sequence continues at coordinate 2,599 of NW_027329138.1, read as the reverse complement.
ATTAAATATTACCCCAAAAGCACAAGGAAAAATGAAAACAGAGATAAATTGGAGTTCATTAAACTTTAAAACTTTGCTTCAAAAGACACCATCCAGAAAATGAAAAAACAACACTCAGGAGAAAATTTTTTCAAATCATTTATCTGATAAGGAATTTGTGTATCAAAAAAAAAATTCCACAGCTCAACGATAAAAAGGCAACTCAATTAAAAAATGAAAAAAGAATCTGAAAAGATATTTTTCAAGGAAAATATACAAATGGCCAATAAGCACAATGAAACGGTGTTCAATAACATTAGCTCTAAAGGAAATCAAGTCAAAACAACTAGGAGAAACCGCTTCACATTCACTACAATAGGTTAAAATCAAAAAAAGATTAACAAGCACTAATGAGGACACAGAGGAAGCAGAGCCCGCAGCCATTGCTGGTGAGGATGTAACACAGCGTGACCACTTTGGAAAACATCCTGGCACGTCCTCAGAGAGTTGAACATTTGGCTTCTGAATGATCCAGCAATTCTGCTTCTTGGGCACACAAGTAAGAGAACTGAAAACAAATGTTAACATAAAAACTCCTACAGGAATATTCACCATTACTTTTCGCCATTAATTTTCAGAGCCAAAAAAACAGAAACAACCCAAATGACTATCACGTGATGAATGGGTAAACAAAGGGGCCCAGCCATACAGTGAAATATTATTCAACAATAGCAAAGCATAGAGTACTGACTCAGGCCACAACATGGACAAACATTGAAAACGTTACTCAGTGTGAAAGAAGTCAGTCAAAATAGACGGTTCCACTTACATGAAGTGACTCGATTTGCATGAAATGTTCAGCACAGGCAAATCCACAGAGACAGAAGAGTGGCTCCCTGGGGCTTGGGGAGGATGGGGAAGTTGATAATGTCTGCTTATGCGTACTGGGTTTCCTGTTGGGGGGAAGAAAATATTCTAAGATTGACTGGGATGCACATTTCTGGGCATAGAGTAAAATCCGCTGTACATTTTAATGGGTGATTTGTATTAAAACTGTTAAGAACAAAAGCACCTCGGATTAGTACCTTCCATAGTAAATGCAAATTGCTAACATTTATTACAGGAAGAAGAAACTGCCCTCAGCATGAAAGCAGGAGATCAGCAAATATTAGTTAACCGAAATTGGACAAGAGCATTTCACTTGAAACTGTTGCTGAGTGTACAAGAAATATTCAGACATGACAAGGAAAATCAGTTTGACATCACGAAGAAGCATTCTGCTTCAAATGCAAATCAAGGATTCGGCAAGCCCAGCTGCTACAAATGACCAGAGAAGAAACCTGGTTCTTAAAACAAGCACCAGAGCCAACAAGGAAATGGTGGTGAGGAAAGCAGGCGGCCTAAAATCTGGAACAGTGTGCTACAAATAATTTCTCCACTGAAAATTCAAAAATAAAATGAAAGTGATGTAATGCTGTGTTGAACTCACGTGAATGGGCTTCCTGCAGTGCTTGACAGTTCTGTAACCCCGAATGACTCAGGAGAATCAGCATGGCTCCTGGGAGTCCCCAAGTAACTGCCCATCAGCACGCTGACCACCATCACATCTGCCAGGGTTGAATTGCAGAGAAGAGAGCAACCTCTGAAAGGCACAGGGAATGTTGACAAGGGAATAAAAGGCTGCGGTCAATCCTGGGACAGAGGCCCTGTGAGCAGAGGCCAGAAGGCTGCAGGTGAACTGGAGTGGCCCTGGGGCAGGAAGGGACCACAGGGGAGCATATCTCAATTATCTCCTCTCTCTCCCTCGGGTAGGAGGGATAAAGCCTGCATCCTTCTCACCTGGAACTGTGGGTTCTGGCTGGCGGAAGTCTTACCGACACGGAATGAATTTCTCAAGACTGCGGAAAAAGGAAAGAAAGCGAGAGGGATTAGGGAGCCAAATCCACGAGTCTCTCAAATGCTCCCATATTTATTGTGTATAATCAAAGTAAAAAGTCAATAACAGTTGTGAGATAGTAGGCAGGAACTTGGGGAAAGAAGGGATGAGACAGAGATTGTAGACTCCACCATGAGTACTAAGGCTTAGTTTACCTTTAGGGAAGTCATGGGCTGAGGGGAACAAGATATATTTTTTAGACATGTTCATTACAAAGCAGACCACCAGACCAGCCTGGTCCCTGTTTTGGGGATAATAGACTATCTAACACCACGCAGGCCTGGCGTTTATAGCTGAGGGCCTGGGTCATTGCTCTGCAATAAGCAGTGTGCTATCTATAACCTCAAATATGCAAGCAAGGCATTGTCTCTGCTTTTTATGGCAAGGAGACAGGAGTGAGGATGCACAGGTGTTTGCTTTAAAGCAGTTAATAAGCACATTTTTTTTCTTAAAGTTGACAGGCGGCTGGGATGTGTTACAACTTGTTAACTCAATCATGGGCTCCCACATGGAACCATTATGGAGGACATCCTAGGATGACAAATCCTGGCTCTGGATCTTTTCCTGCCAGCTTCGGCCACTCCAGCAGGGTCTAGACACATCCCTGAATAACGATCCCACAGAACCACCTAAACTCTTAACTCCTGGTGCTTGAAACTTAATTTTAGCTCTACACAACTTAAT
>NW_027329137.1:0-17334 GCF_048564905.1 Vicugna pacos | reverse complement strand
AGTTATGAACTTAGAGATGACTTATTAAAACTTAGAGGGAATTTTAATTGGAAGACCATATAGCTTCCAAATCATTGAAGAGAAAACTAACCTCACAAAAATTAATCAATGCAGCTAAGATGGAGTAACGGAGACCGTATTTACCATCGTAGGATAGACCCCAATGTGGATAAAATCTATGAAGCAATGCTTTTTAAGCCATGTGAAAACGATCATCCACTAGGACCTCGTCCTGCCGCCTCCATACCCAGGCTGCTAGGCCTCCTACTGCCACTACCAAGGATGTCCACCAGGTGGCGACATTGCCCCCCTCTGCTCCTGCTGCAGAGCCAGTCCTGAGCAGCCCTGCTCCAGGTTTTGGCAGGCCGCTCCCAGAAGCGCGCTCGTGGGCCTTGCTCCCTTTTAGCCACCAGCAAAGGGATCGAGGATGAGCACTGAGCCTCCTTACTCATCGAAGATCTAGGAACCTATCTGATTTCTGAGCAGCCCTTTACCCTCGTCTGCCGTCAGGTACTCTCCACCCGACTTGCAGAGTCCGCGGCTTGGGCAGCCTGCACGCTGGCCCCGGCCCGTCAGAATCTCTTCCCCCCACCCCCACCCCACCCCACCCCCACCACCCCGGCCAAGAGGCCACGCGCGGTCGTGAGCAGGGCTCCAGGCCTCTGGAGCCGCGGCCGCTTGGACTGCGTCCTGGCCCTGGGCTCGCGAGCTCCATGCCCTGGGCTGAGTCACTTAACATCTCTAAGCTAGTTTCCTCATCAGTACAATGAGGGCATAATCAGTATGGGGGGGGGATCAGAATCTGGGGGGGACTACATTTCTGGTGATTGAAGATTATTTTCAGTTTGAATTATACAGTGAGGGACACCATACAATTTTTACTACTGCAGACTTCTGAAGGACAGCTTCTAGTATTCTTAAAACTAATGCATGCACGTACACACAAACACACGTGCACACACACTGACTCTGCTCCGCCTACATCCCCACGCGCACACACACGGAGTCATGGACCACACACACCCCCACAACATACACACAACCACACACGTCCTCAGGCGCGCGCACACACACGCAAAGTCACTGTCACGTGCCACAAACGTCCAGGCTCAACTTTAGAATTCCCAGACTCAGGGGAGTCCTGCGAAGAAAGCGACAGTGCGGGGAGAGCCGATTCCCAGTCTCTGACCGCCAGCCTGACCCTTTTCTTCCCAATGCTGGGTCCATCCCATGCCCCAAGGGGCCTTGGATGTGCACAGGGGGACACTCAGACCTCACATCCGGGCTCTGTCCGTAACCTCCATGCCAACAGCTGCCCGTTGGCCTCTCTGTGAGTCCTGGGATGCTGAACTCCGGGGAGAGCCGGTGCAGAAACTACAAGTGGGTCAGGGGCTGCTGGGGCAGGGCATTCGGGGTCCTGGGATTCCAGAGCACGGGGTGGAGCCAATGGGCGTGTCCCCTTGGCCCTGCTGACTCCACCCCGTAGAGGGCGTGGCCAGAGGGCGTGTCAGGGCCAGAGGGACCCTCTGTAGTTCAGGACCCAGGACAGCGCGGGGGTGTCGGGGGTGGGGGTTGGGGGGCCGCCCCTTGCCGTGGTCTAAGGGCAGAAGCCCTAAGGAAGGGCCGGAGGAGGCTGTAAGGTATCCTCACTGCCATCCATTAAAAAAACAAAAGCCCGCCGCAGGCGAGGGTGGGGAGGGTTTTGCTAGAACAAGGGAAAGACGCTCGCAGAGGTCTGGCCGCAGAGGGCTGGGGGGCTTGCCAGGCTGATGAGGAACCGAGAGGCCGTCGGCCTCTAAACTCCACACGAATTCCTCCGGGTGACCCTGAGATGCAGGGAGACACGGAAAGCACGGTAAACACAGGCCGGAAGCTCAGCAGCCTGTTGCTTGCTTCACCGTCCGTCTGGCCTCCCCTCTGCTAGCAAGCAGCCTTTACCGCATCACCCACGGCTGACCCGGCTCAGGATTCCAGCTGATTTTCCACGGGTGGCATCACTTGCTGGTGACACGAAGCAGGCACGTTAGCCACCTCCCAAACCCTGAGGCTCCTCCTGGGAGGAGCCTGCGGGCCCCCAGTCCAGCCTCTGCGCCACGATGCTCCTTAGTGCCGCTCCCGGTTCGCTGCCCCGGCCTCTAGCTCTGGCCGGAACCTCGCTGGATTGGCGATAAATGGCACCCATGCACCACGGGTAAGCTTGGGGTCCAGATGTGACCATGGCTCGTCTCTTCTTCCCATCGATTGGGGGATTGTTCGGGCTTCATGTCATCGTGTTGGCAGGAAGGCCAGCACCGCCCCCCTGAGACCTCCCTGAAGACACATAGAAACATAGGACACAATGCAGCCCATCTCTTTGTTTTAAAACACCTTTACAGGGCTACGATTTCTGTTCCGTCAATTAGACACATCTCACGTGTAGTATTTGATCAATTTTCATACGTGTCTACACCCAGAAAGCCATCGCCACAATCAAGAGAGCTAACATGTCCACCACTCCCCAAGACGGGCAATTTTCCGATTCCCATATTTACCCCTTCCCACCGCCGTCCCTCCCTGGTAACCATAAGTTTGTTTCTCTATGTCTGTGGCTCTATTTGTCTTTTGCAGTTAAGATCATTTCTGTCTTTTTTTCTTAGATTTCACATGGAAGTTGTGTCATGCGGCATTTTTCTCTCTTCTGGCTTACTTCACTCAGAAGGACTGTCTCTGTGTCCAACCATGTTGCCGCAAATGGCATGGTTCCATCCTTTTTCGCGGCTGTGTAGTATTCCGCGGCATAAAAAGACAACGACTTCTTTATCCAGTCACCAGTCGTTAGATGTTGGGGTTAGTTCCACGTCCTGGCTAATACAAATAGGGCTGCTGTGAGCATTGAGGTGCATGGGACTTTTTGAGTTAGAGTTTTCTCTTGACATATCCCCAGGCGTGGGAAGGCTGGATCATCAGGTAAGTCCATCTGTAGGTTTTTAAGGAACCTCCATCCCGTCTTCTCTAGTGACAATGCAGCCCGTCTTACTGAAGCAGAGCCATGCTCACAAAGTAACGGATATTCCTAGAGGCCAGACATGACGTGCATTCAGCTTGGCCTGTTCCAGAAGAAGAGGGCAGTCTGGCAGGGCTGGAGGAGAGTGACCAGGGGAGTGTGGGACAGGCAGGATTCACACCACGTGGGGACATGACAGGCTGGGATAAGGAGCCTGGGCTTCCAGTCATGCCTTGGTAAGCATGGGGCACTGGTTCCAGGACTCCCCACAGATGCCAAAATCCATGGATGCTGATGCCTCTTATACAAAATGACATAGGACTTTATTTTTTACATACAAACATACTTTTCTTCCACGTTGCTGTCGTTTTTACAATGTTGTGTCGAATTCCAGTCTAGAGCACAATTTTCCACTTATGCATAAACATACCCATACAGTCATTGTCACATTCTCTTTCGCTGTGTCCTCCTGTGTACTTTAAATCATCTCTAGGTGACGCGCGGCATGCAAGGCAACGTGAATGCTATGTAAGCGGTTGCCGGTGTGTGGCAAGTTCAATTGTCGCTTTTCGAAACTTTCCGTTTTTTCCCGAATATTTTCAACCCACAGTTAGTTGAATCGGCTGGATCGGGAGCCCCTAGATACAGAGAACCCCCAAGCCCTTCCCACCTCGGACATTTCCACTGGAAGCGCTGAAGGGGCCCAAAGAGAGGAGAAGAGCGCCCTCTAGCGGCTGCAAACGCTGAGGCATTCCTTCAGCCTATGCAGCGCGGGAGAGAAGGTTTCGGGCCGACTAGCGCAAAAGGAGGGCCCGCCTGGACAGGAAGGAGGAAGGACGACAGCGGAAGCCAGCTCGCACCCTTCCTGGAGCTAGCTGGTTGCAGTGAGGGACGCCGAGGAACTGGGGACACGTCGCGTGGGGAGGGGGGGGGCAATCGTGGCGGCCAGGAGCAGGGTTCACACAGCTGGCACCCAGTTTGCACGATCAAAATGACAAGGAGAGGGGGTGGGGGGAAGGGGCTGCCTCAGCACCGGGATCCTGACAAGGGCCATAGCGCCGCGACCTCAGCTAATGCGGCTCCCCTGCTAAGCCAGAAAAAGGAAACTGTGAGGCAAGATACTGCAGATTCCACCGCAGCCACACGGATGACTAGATCTCTAACCTGACAAAATGGAACCCTCGGAAACAGGAATCTTCCCTTTCTTCTACATTTTGACCTTGGCACAGGGAGCCACACTTCTCTGACGGGAACCGTCTTTACTCCGGCAGAGAGCTCAGTTTTCCAGGAATAAGTATGGAGAAAAAGTGTGCCGTGATGGTTTAGCAGTTCAAAGTGGAAGCCCGTCTTAGAAACGGGAAAAACATGCTTCTCAATGAAGTCGAGTTATGGCACGAAGCAGGAGGAAGTTTAAGGAAATCTCTCTTAATATCCATTCAGCAGACAAGACTAGCCAGTCCTAAAAAGGCAGCACGTTAAATCAAGGAAGATTCTTGCTTCCTTTTTGGGGCGGGAGGGGGGCGGGGGGACATGAGAAACAATGCCGCATTTTAAAACAAGCCTTGGGGCCCTAGATACGGAGAGTGTTGTTGGGTGTTGAGGCTGAGAGGTGTTGCTGAGGAGAACATAAAGCTGCGTATAGACTGGTATGGGTTCCAAGTCTACCGCTGGAAAAAAATTAGCCAATCATGAGTCCATTTGATTGGGAAAGAAGTAAATAACTCAAAAATGGGAAAGACATGGGATTAAATAGCGGTAGCGAGCAATTAAATCCAAGATGTTTATACCTATATTTTCATTGCGAATGCAACAAACTGAAAGCAACTGTCTAAAAAGCAGTAACTGTAGCCCGCGCACGCGCACACACGCACACAATGGGGAACAGCAGAGAGGTAAAATATGCTAAATGTATCATGATTGAGAAACAAGATCTAATAGATTATTCCGTTTTTGAGACTGTTATAGCAATACTGGTCCAATTATACATAAAGTTATGAACTTAGAGATGACTTATTAAAACTTAGAGGGAATTTTAATTGGAAGACCATATAGCTTCCAAATCATTGAAGAGAAAACTAACCTCACAAAAATTAATCAATGCAGCTAAGATGGAGTAACGGAGACCGTATTTACCATCGTAGGATAGACCCCAATGTGGATAAAATCTATGAAGCAATGCTTTTTAAGCCATGTGAAAACGATCATCCACTAGGACCTCGTCCTGCCGCCTCCATACCCAGGCTGCTAGGCCTCCTACTGCCACTACCAAGGATGTCCACCAGGTGGCGACATTGCCCCCCTCTGCTCCTGCTGCAGAGCCAGTCCTGAGCAGCCCTGCTCCAGGTTTTGGCAGGCCGCTCCCAGAAGCGCGCTCGTGGGCCTTGCTCCCTTTTAGCCACCAGCAAAGGGATCGAGGATGAGCACTGAGCCTCCTTACTCATCGAAGATCTAGGAACCTATCTGATTTCTGAGCAGCCCTTTACCCTCGTCTGCCGTCAGGTACTCTCCACCCGACTTGCAGAGTCCGCGGCTTGGGCAGCCTGCACGCTGGCCCCGGCCCGTCAGAATCTCTTCCCCCCACCCCCACCCCACCCCACCCCCACCACCCCGGCCAAGAGGCCACGCGCGGTCGTGAGCAGGGCTCCAGGCCTCTGGAGCCGCGGCCGCTTGGACTGCGTCCTGGCCCTGGGCTCGCGAGCTCCATGCCCTGGGCTGAGTCACTTAACATCTCTAAGCTAGTTTCCTCATCAGTACAATGAGGGCATAATCAGTATGGGGGGGGGATCAGAATCTGGGGGGGACTACATTTCTGGTGATTGAAGATTATTTTCAGTTTGAATTATACAGTGAGGGACACCATACAATTTTTACTACTGCAGACTTCTGAAGGACAGCTTCTAGTATTCTTAAAACTAATGCATGCACGTACACACAAACACACGTGCACACACACTGACTCTGCTCCGCCTACATCCCCACGCGCACACACACGGAGTCATGGACCACACACACCCCCACAACATACACACAACCACACACGTCCTCAGGCGCGCGCACACACACGCAAAGTCACTGTCACGTGCCACAAACGTCCAGGCTCAACTTTAGAATTCCCAGACTCAGGGGAGTCCTGCGAAGAAAGCGACAGTGCGGGGAGAGCCGATTCCCAGTCTCTGACCGCCAGCCTGACCCTTTTCTTCCCAATGCTGGGTCCATCCCATGCCCCAAGGGGCCTTGGATGTGCACAGGGGGACACTCAGACCTCACATCCGGGCTCTGTCCGTAACCTCCATGCCAACAGCTGCCCGTTGGCCTCTCTGTGAGTCCTGGGATGCTGAACTCCGGGGAGAGCCGGTGCAGAAACTACAAGTGGGTCAGGGGCTGCTGGGGCAGGGCATTCGGGGTCCTGGGATTCCAGAGCACGGGGTGGAGCCAATGGGCGTGTCCCCTTGGCCCTGCTGACTCCACCCCGTAGAGGGCGTGGCCAGAGGGCGTGTCAGGGCCAGAGGGACCCTCTGTAGTTCAGGACCCAGGACAGCGCGGGGGTGTCGGGGGTGGGGGTTGGGGGGCCGCCCCTTGCCGTGGTCTAAGGGCAGAAGCCCTAAGGAAGGGCCGGAGGAGGCTGTAAGGTATCCTCACTGCCATCCATTAAAAAAACAAAAGCCCGCCGCAGGCGAGGGTGGGGAGGGTTTTGCTAGAACAAGGGAAAGACGCTCGCAGAGGTCTGGCCGCAGAGGGCTGGGGGGCTTGCCAGGCTGATGAGGAACCGAGAGGCCGTCGGCCTCTAAACTCCACACGAATTCCTCCGGGTGACCCTGAGATGCAGGGAGACACGGAAAGCACGGTAAACACAGGCCGGAAGCTCAGCAGCCTGTTGCTTGCTTCACCGTCCGTCTGGCCTCCCCTCTGCTAGCAAGCAGCCTTTACCGCATCACCCACGGCTGACCCGGCTCAGGATTCCAGCTGATTTTCCACGGGTGGCATCACTTGCTGGTGACACGAAGCAGGCACGTTAGCCACCTCCCAAACCCTGAGGCTCCTCCTGGGAGGAGCCTGCGGGCCCCCAGTCCAGCCTCTGCGCCACGATGCTCCTTAGTGCCGCTCCCGGTTCGCTGCCCCGGCCTCTAGCTCTGGCCGGAACCTCGCTGGATTGGCGATAAATGGCACCCATGCACCACGGGTAAGCTTGGGGTCCAGATGTGACCATGGCTCGTCTCTTCTTCCCATCGATTGGGGGATTGTTCGGGCTTCATGTCATCGTGTTGGCAGGAAGGCCAGCACCGCCCCCCTGAGACCTCCCTGAAGACACATAGAAACATAGGACACAATGCAGCCCATCTCTTTGTTTTAAAACACCTTTACAGGGCTACGATTTCTGTTCCGTCAATTAGACACATCTCACGTGTAGTATTTGATCAATTTTCATACGTGTCTACACCCAGAAAGCCATCGCCACAATCAAGAGAGCTAACATGTCCACCACTCCCCAAGACGGGCAATTTTCCGATTCCCATATTTACCCCTTCCCACCGCCGTCCCTCCCTGGTAACCATAAGTTTGTTTCTCTATGTCTGTGGCTCTATTTGTCTTTTGCAGTTAAGATCATTTCTGTCTTTTTTTCTTAGATTTCACATGGAAGTTGTGTCATGCGGCATTTTTCTCTCTTCTGGCTTACTTCACTCAGAAGGACTGTCTCTGTGTCCAACCATGTTGCCGCAAATGGCATGGTTCCATCCTTTTTCGCGGCTGTGTAGTATTCCGCGGCATAAAAAGACAACGACTTCTTTATCCAGTCACCAGTCGTTAGATGTTGGGGTTAGTTCCACGTCCTGGCTAATACAAATAGGGCTGCTGTGAGCATTGAGGTGCATGGGACTTTTTGAGTTAGAGTTTTCTCTTGACATATCCCCAGGCGTGGGAAGGCTGGATCATCAGGTAAGTCCATCTGTAGGTTTTTAAGGAACCTCCATCCCGTCTTCTCTAGTGACAATGCAGCCCGTCTTACTGAAGCAGAGCCATGCTCACAAAGTAACGGATATTCCTAGAGGCCAGACATGACGTGCATTCAGCTTGGCCTGTTCCAGAAGAAGAGGGCAGTCTGGCAGGGCTGGAGGAGAGTGACCAGGGGAGTGTGGGACAGGCAGGATTCACACCACGTGGGGACATGACAGGCTGGGATAAGGAGCCTGGGCTTCCAGTCATGCCTTGGTAAGCATGGGGCACTGGTTCCAGGACTCCCCACAGATGCCAAAATCCATGGATGCTGATGCCTCTTATACAAAATGACATAGGACTTTATTTTTTACATACAAACATACTTTTCTTCCACGTTGCTGTCGTTTTTACAATGTTGTGTCGAATTCCAGTCTAGAGCACAATTTTCCACTTATGCATAAACATACCCATACAGTCATTGTCACATTCTCTTTCGCTGTGTCCTCCTGTGTACTTTAAATCATCTCTAGGTGACGCGCGGCATGCAAGGCAACGTGAATGCTATGTAAGCGGTTGCCGGTGTGTGGCAAGTTCAATTGTCGCTTTTCGAAACTTTCCGTTTTTTCCCGAATATTTTCAACCCACAGTTAGTTGAATCGGCTGGATCGGGAGCCCCTAGATACAGAGAACCCCCAAGCCCTTCCCACCTCGGACATTTCCACTGGAAGCGCTGAAGGGGCCCAAAGAGAGGAGAAGAGCGCCCTCTAGCGGCTGCAAACGCTGAGGCATTCCTTCAGCCTATGCAGCGCGGGAGAGAAGGTTTCGGGCCGACTAGCGCAAAAGGAGGGCCCGCCTGGACAGGAAGGAGGAAGGACGACAGCGGAAGCCAGCTCGCACCCTTCCTGGAGCTAGCTGGTTGCAGTGAGGGACGCCGAGGAACTGGGGACACGTCGCGTGGGGAGGGGGGGGGCAATCGTGGCGGCCAGGAGCAGGGTTCACACAGCTGGCACCCAGTTTGCACGATCAAAATGACAAGGAGAGGGGGTGGGGGGAAGGGGCTGCCTCAGCACCGGGATCCTGACAAGGGCCATAGCGCCGCGACCTCAGCTAATGCGGCTCCCCTGCTAAGCCAGAAAAAGGAAACTGTGAGGCAAGATACTGCAGATTCCACCGCAGCCACACGGATGACTAGATCTCTAACCTGACAAAATGGAACCCTCGGAAACAGGAATCTTCCCTTTCTTCTACATTTTGACCTTGGCACAGGGAGCCACACTTCTCTGACGGGAACCGTCTTTACTCCGGCAGAGAGCTCAGTTTTCCAGGAATAAGTATGGAGAAAAAGTGTGCCGTGATGGTTTAGCAGTTCAAAGCGGAAGCCCGTCTTAGAAACGGGAAAAACATGCTTCTCAATGAAGTCGAGTTATGGCACGAAGCAGGAGGAAGTTTAAGGAAATCTCTCTTAATATCCATTCAGCAGACAAGACTAGCCAGTCCTAAAAAGGCAGCACGTTAAATCAAGGAAGATTCTTGCTTCCTTTTTGGGGCGGGAGGGGGGCGGGGGGACATGAGAAACAATGCCGCATTTTAAAACAAGCCTTGGGGCCCTAGATACGGAGAGTGTTGTTGGGTGTTGAGGCTGAGAGGTGTTGCTGAGGAGAACATAAAGCTGCGTATAGACTGGTATGGGTTCCAAGTCTACCGCTGGAAAAAAATTAGCCAATCATGAGTCCATTTGATTGGGAAAGAAGTAAATAACTCAAAAATGGGAAAGACATGGGATTAAATAGCGGTAGCGAGCAATTAAATCCAAGATGTTTATACCTATATTTTCATTGCGAATGCAACAAACTGAAAGCAACTGTCTAAAAAGCAGTAACTGTAGCCCGCGCACGCGCACACACGCACACAATGGGGAACAGCAGAGAGGTAAAATATGCTAAATGTATCATGATTGAGAAACAAGATCTAATAGATTATTCCGTTTTTGAGACTGTTATAGCAATACTGGTCCAATTATACATAAAGTTATGAACTTAGAGATGACTTATTAAAACTTAGAGGGAATTTTAATTGGAAGACCATATAGCTTCCAAATCATTGAAGAGAAAACTAACCTCACAAAAATTAATCAATGCAGCTAAGATGGAGTAACGGAGACCGTATTTACCATCGTAGGATAGACCCCAATGTGGATAAAATCTATGAAGCAATGCTTTTTAAGCCATGTGAAAACGATCATCCACTAGGACCTCGTCCTGCCGCCTCCATACCCAGGCTGCTAGGCCTCCTACTGCCACTACCAAGGATGTCCACCAGGTGGCGACATTGCCCCCCTCTGCTCCTGCTGCAGAGCCAGTCCTGAGCAGCCCTGCTCCAGGTTTTGGCAGGCCGCTCCCAGAAGCGCGCTCGTGGGCCTTGCTCCCTTTTAGCCACCAGCAAAGGGATCGAGGATGAGCACTGAGCCTCCTTACTCATCGAAGATCTAGGAACCTATCTGATTTCTGAGCAGCCCTTTACCCTCGTCTGCCGTCAGGTACTCTCCACCCGACTTGCAGAGTCCGCGGCTTGGGCAGCCTGCACGCTGGCCCCGGCCCGTCAGAATCTCTTCCCCCCACCCCCACCCCACCCCACCCCCACCACCCCGGCCAAGAGGCCACGCGCGGTCGTGAGCAGGGCTCCAGGCCTCTGGAGCCGCGGCCGCTTGGACTGCGTCCTGGCCCTGGGCTCGCGAGCTCCATGCCCTGGGCTGAGTCACTTAACATCTCTAAGCTAGTTTCCTCATCAGTACAATGAGGGCATAATCAGTATGGGGGGGGGATCAGAATCTGGGGGGGACTACATTTCTGGTGATTGAAGATTATTTTCAGTTTGAATTATACAGTGAGGGACACCATACAATTTTTACTACTGCAGACTTCTGAAGGACAGCTTCTAGTATTCTTAAAACTAATGCATGCACGTACACACAAACACACGTGCACACACACTGACTCTGCTCCGCCTACATCCCCACGCGCACACACACGGAGTCATGGACCACACACACCCCCACAACATACACACAACCACACACGTCCTCAGGCGCGCGCACACACACGCAAAGTCACTGTCACGTGCCACAAACGTCCAGGCTCAACTTTAGAATTCCCAGACTCAGGGGAGTCCTGCGAAGAAAGCGACAGTGCGGGGAGAGCCGATTCCCAGTCTCTGACCGCCAGCCTGACCCTTTTCTTCCCAATGCTGGGTCCATCCCATGCCCCAAGGGGCCTTGGATGTGCACAGGGGGACACTGAGACCTCACATCCGGGCTCTGTCCGTAACCTCCATGCCAACAGCTGCCCGTTGGCCTCTCTGTGAGTCCTGGGATGCTGAACTCCGGGGAGAGCCGGTGCAGAAACTACAAGTGGGTCAGGGGCTGCTGGGGCAGGGCATTCGGGGTCCTGGGATTCCAGAGCACGGGGTGGAGCCAATGGGCGTGTCCCCTTGGCCCTGCTGACTCCACCCCGTAGAGGGCGTGGCCAGAGGGCGTGTCAGGGCCAGAGGGACCCTCTGTAGTTCAGGACCCAGGACAGCGCGGGGGTGTCGGGGGTGGGGGTTGGGGGGCCGCCCCTTGCCGTGGTCTAAGGGCAGAAGCCCTAAGGAAGGGCCGGAGGAGGCTGTAAGGTATCCTCACTGCCATCCATTAAAAAAACAAAAGCCCGCCGCAGGCGAGGGTGGGGAGGGTTTTGCTAGAACAAGGGAAAGACGCTCGCAGAGGTCTGGCCGCAGAGGGCTGGGGGGCTTGCCAGGCTGATGAGGAACCGAGAGGCCGTCGGCCTCTAAACTCCACACGAATTCCTCCGGGTGACCCTGAGATGCAGGGAGACACGGAAAGCACGGTAAACACAGGCCGGAAGCTCAGCAGCCTGTTGCTTGCTTCACCGTCCGTCTGGCCTCCCCTCTGCTAGCAAGCAGCCTTTACCGCATCACCCACGGCTGACCCGGCTCAGGATTCCAGCTGATTTTCCACGGGTGGCATCACTTGCTGGTGACACGAAGCAGGCACGTTAGCCACCTCCCAAACCCTGAGGCTCCTCCTGGGAGGAGCCTGCGGGCCCCCAGTCCAGCCTCTGCGCCACGATGCTCCTTAGTGCCGCTCCCGGTTCGCTGCCCCGGCCTCTAGCTCTGGCCGGAACCTCGCTGGATTGGCGATAAATGGCACCCATGCACCACGGGTAAGCTTGGGGTCCAGATGTGACCATGGCTCGTCTCTTCTTCCCATCGATTGGGGGATTGTTCGGGCTTCATGTCATCGTGTTGGCAGGAAGGCCAGCACCGCCCCCCTGAGACCTCCCTGAAGACACATAGAAACATAGGACACACAATGCAGCCCATCTCTTTGTTTTAAAACACCTTTACAGGGCTACGATTTCTGTTCCGTCAATTAGACACATCTCACGTGTAGTATTTGATCAATTTTCATACGTGTCTACACCCAGAAAGCCATCGCCACAATCAAGAGAGCTAACATGTCCACCACTCCCCAAGACGGGCAATTTTCCGATTCCCATATTTACCCCTTCCCACCGCCGTCCCTCCCTGGTAACCATAAGTTTGTTTCTCTATGTCTGTGGCTCTATTTGTCTTTTGCAGTTAAGATCATTTCTGTCTTTTTTTCTTAGATTTCACATGGAAGTTGTGTCATGCGGCATTTTTCTCTCTTCTGGCTTACTTCACTCAGAAGGACTGTCTCTGTGTCCAACCATGTTGCCGCAAATGGCATGGTTCCATCCTTTTTCGCGGCTGTGTAGTATTCCGCGGCATAAAAAGACAACGACTTCTTTATCCAGTCACCAGTCGTTAGATGTTGGGGTTAGTTCCACGTCCTGGCTAATACAAATAGGGCTGCTGTGAGCATTGAGGTGCATGGGACTTTTTGAGTTAGAGTTTTCTCTTGACATATCCCCAGGCGTGGGAAGGCTGGATCATCAGGTAAGTCCATCTGTAGGTTTTTAAGGAACCTCCATCCCGTCTTCTCTAGTGACAATGCAGCCCGTCTTACTGAAGCAGAGCCATGCTCACAAAGTAACGGATATTCCTAGAGGCCAGACATGACGTGCATTCAGCTTGGCCTGTTCCAGAAGAAGAGGGCAGTCTGGCAGGGCTGGAGGAGAGTGACCAGGGGAGTGTGGGACAGGCAGGATTCACACCACGTGGGGACATGACAGGCTGGGATAAGGAGCCTGGGCTTCCAGTCATGCCTTGGTAAGCATGGGGCACTGGTTCCAGGACTCCCCACAGATGCCAAAATCCATGGATGCTGATGCCTCTTATACAAAATGACATAGGACTTTATTTTTTACATACAAACATACTTTTCTTCCACGTTGCTGTCGTTTTTACAATGTTGTGTCGAATTCCAGTCTAGAGCACAATTTTCCACTTATGCATAAACATACCCATACAGTCATTGTCACATTCTCTTTCGCTGTGTCCTCCTGTGTACTTTAAATCATCTCTAGGTGACGCGCGGCATGCAAGGCAACGTGAATGCTATGTAAGCGGTTGCCGGTGTGTGGCAAGTTCAATTGTCGCTTTTCGAAACTTTCCGTTTTTTCCCGAATATTTTCAACCCACAGTTAGTTGAATCGGCTGGATCGGGAGCCCCTAGATACAGAGAACCCCCAAGCCCTTCCCACCTCGGACATTTCCACTGGAAGCGCTGAAGGGGCCCAAAGAGAGGAGAAGAGCGCCCTCTAGCGGCTGCAAACGCTGAGGCATTCCTTCAGCCTATGCAGCGCGGGAGAGAAGGTTTCGGGCCGACTAGCGCAAAAGGAGGGCCCGCCTGGACAGGAAGGAGGAAGGACGACAGCGGAAGCCAGCTCGCACCCTTCCTGGAGCTAGCTGGTTGCAGTGAGGGACGCCGAGGAACTGGGGACACGTCGCGTGGGGAGGGGGGGGGCAATCGTGGCGGCCAGGAGCAGGGTTCACACAGCTGGCACCCAGTTTGCACGATCAAAATGACAAGGAGAGGGGGTGGGGGGAAGGGGCTGCCTCAGCACCGGGATCCTGACAAGGGCCATAGCGCCGCGACCTCAGCTAATGCGGCTCCCCTGCTAAGCCAGAAAAAGGAAACTGTGAGGCAAGATACTGCAGATTCCACCGCAGCCACACGGATGACTAGATCTCTAACCTGACAAAATGGAACCCTCGGAAACAGGAATCTTCCCTTTCTTCTACATTTTGACCTTGGCACAGGGAGCCACACTTCTCTGACGGGAACCGTCTTTACTCCGGCAGAGAGCTCAGTTTTCCAGGAATAAGTATGGAGAAAAAGTGTGCCGTGATGGTTTAGCAGTTCAAAGTGGAAGCCCGTCTTAGAAACGGGAAAAACATGCTTCTCAATGAAGTCGAGTTATGGCACGAAGCAGGAGGAAGTTTAAGGAAATCTCTCTTAATATCCATTCAGCAGACAAGACTAGCCAGTCCTAAAAAGGCAGCACGTTAAATCAAGGAAGATTCTTGCTTCCTTTTTGGGGCGGGAGGGGGGCGGGGGGACATGAGAAACAATGCCGCATTTTAAAACAAGCCTTGGGGCCCTAGATACGGAGAGTGTTGTTGGGTGTTGAGGCTGAGAGGTGTTGCTGAGGAGAACATAAAGCTGCGTATAGACTGGTATGGGTTCCAAGTCTACCGCTGGAAAAAAATTAGCCAATCATGAGTCCATTTGATTGGGAAAGAAGTAAATAACTCAAAAATGGGAAAGACATGGGATTAAATAGCGGTAGCGAGCAATTAAATCCAAGATGTTTATACCTATATTTTCATTGCGAATGCAACAAACTGAAAGCAACTGTCTAAAAAGCAGTAACTGTAGCCCGCGCACGCGCACACACGCACACAATGGGGAACAGCAGAGAGGTAAAATATGCTAAATGTATCATGATTGAGAAACAAGATCTAATAGATTATTCCGTTTTTGAGACTGTTATAGCAATACTGGTCCAATTATACATAAAGTTATGAACTTAGAGATGACTTATTAAAACTTAGAGGGAATTTTAATTGGAAGACCATATAGCTTCCAAATCATTGAAGAGAAAACTAACCTCACAAAAATTAATCAATGCAGCTAAGATGGAGTAACGGAGACCGTATTTACCATCGTAGGATAGACCCCAATGTGGATAAAATCTATGAAGCAATGCTTTTTAAGCCATGTGAAAACGATCATCCACTAGGACCTCGTCCTGCCGCCTCCATACCCAGGCTGCTAGGCCTCCTACTGCCACTACCAAGGATGTCCACCAGGTGGCGACATTGCCCCCCTCTGCTCCTGCTGCAGAGCCAGTCCTGAGCAGCCCTGCTCCAGGTTTTGGCAGGCCGCTCCCAGAAGCGCGCTCGTGGGCCTTGCTCCCTTTTAGCCACCAGCAAAGGGATCGAGGATGAGCACTGAGCCTCCTTACTCATCGAAGATCTAGGAACCTATCTGATTTCTGAGCAGCCCTTTACCCTCGTCTGCCGTCAGGTACTCTCCACCCGACTTGCAGAGTCCGCGGCTTGGGCAGCCTGCACGCTGGCCCCGGCCCGTCAGAATCTCTTCCCCCCACCCCCACCCCACCCCACCCCCACCACCCCGGCCAAGAGGCCACGCGCGGTCGTGAGCAGGGCTCCAGGCCTCTGGAGCCGCGGCCGCTTGGACTGCGTCCTGGCCCTGGGCTCGCGAGCTCCATGCCCTGGGCTGAGTCACTTAACATCTCTAAGCTAGTTTCCTCATCAGTACAATGAGGGCATAATCAGTATGGGGGGGGGGATCAGAATCTGGGGGGGACTACATTTCTGGTGATTGAAGATTATTTTCAGTTTGAATTATACAGTGAGGGACACCATACAATTTTTACTACTGCAGACTTCTGAAGGACAGCTTCTAGTATTCTTAAAACTAATGCATGCACGTACACACAAACACACGTGCACACACACTGACTCTGCTCCGCCTACATCCCCACGCGCACACACACGGAGTCATGGACCACACACACCCCCACAACATACACACAACCACACACGTCCTCAGGCGCGCGCACACACACGCAAAGTCACTGTCACGTGCCACAAACGTCCAGGCTCAACTTTAGAATTCCCAGACTCAGGGGAGTCCTGCGAAGAAAGCGACAGTGCGGGGAGAGCCGATTCCCAGTCTCTGACCGCCAGCCTGACCCTTTTCTTCCCAATGCTGGGTCCATCCCATGCCCCAAGGGGCCTTGGATGTGCACAGGGGGACACTGAGACCTCACATCCGGGCTCTGTCCGTAACCTCCATGCCAACAGCTGCCCGTTGGCCTCTCTGTGAGTCCTGGGATGCTGAACTCTGGGGAGAGCCGGTGCAGAAACTACAAGTGGGTCAGGGGCTGCTGGGGCAGGGCATTCGGGGTCCTGGGATTCCAGAGCACGGGGTGGAGCCAATGGGCGTGTCCCCTTGGCCCTGCTGACTCCACCCCGTAGAGGGCGTGGCCAGAGGGCGTGTCAGGGCCAGAGGGACCCTCTGTAGTTCAGGACCCAGGACAGCGCGGGGGTGTCGGGGGTGGGGGTTGGGGGGCCGCCCCTTGCCGTGGTCTAAGGGCAGAAGCCCTAAGGAAGGGCCGGAGGAGGCTGTAAGGTATCCTCACTGCCATCCATTAAAAAAACAAAAGCCCGCCGCAGGCGAGGGTGGGGAGGGTTTTGCTAGAACAAGGGAAAGACGCTCGCAGAGGTCTGGCCGCAGAGGGCTGGGGGGCTTGCCAGGCTGATGAGGAACCGAGAGGCCGTCGGCCTCTAAACTCCACACGAATTCCTCCGGGTGACCCTGAGATGCAGGGAGACACGGAAAGCACGGTAAACACAGGCCGGAAGCTCAGCAGCCTGTTGCTTGCTTCACCGTCCGTCTGGCCTCCCCTCTGCTAGCAAGCAGCCTTTACCGCATCACCCACGGCTGACCCGGCTCAGGATTCCAGCTGATTTTCCACGGGTGGCATCACTTGCTGGTGACACGAAGCAGGCACGTTAGCCACCTCCCAAACCCTGAGGCTCCTCCTGGGAGGAGCCTGCGGGCCCCCAGTCCAGCCTCTGCGCCACGATGCTCCTTAGTGCCGCTCCCGGTTCGCTGCCCCGGCCTCTAGCTCTGGCCGGAACCTCGCTGGATTGGCGATAAATGGCACCCATGCACCACGGGTAAGCTTGGGGTCCAGATGTGACCATGGCTCGTCTCTTCTTCCCATCGATTGGGGGATTGTTCGGGCTTCATGTCATCGTGTTGGCAGGAAGGCCAGCACCGCCCCCCTGAGACCTCCCTGAAGACACATAGAAACATAGGACACACAATGCAGCCCATCTCTTTGTTTTAAAACACCTTTACAGGGCTACGATTTCTGTTCCGTCAATTAGACACATCTCAC
>NW_027329136.1:0-17345 GCF_048564905.1 Vicugna pacos | reverse complement strand
TCTGAGTTATAATATTTACCTATAATGTCTTGAAAAACGGAGGCCTAATACATATTCAAGTTCATTCAAATATTCCCCTCACTTACCACACTCCATTCTCCCCAGAAAAGGCATAAATCCAGCATTTGCTGAATCTAGCGGAAGGCTATCGTTTCTTTGTGTGAGCAATGTATTCAATTCCTATCTATTGCAGTCGAGACTATTTGACCTTTAAGATTTTCACAGATGTTCACAGAGTGTGAAGCTGGAGGAACTCTTATTGTAGGAGGGGCTTGCTCTTCCCGTGCTGGCTTCATAGCAGCTCAGGTAGTGATCCTTCAAAATGGATGCCTGAGTGGAGGGGAGGGAAGAGCAAGTGCTTGATAGCTAGGCCCAAACCTGGGAAAAGGCTTACCTGGGCTTGCTGCACTTTGGTATGAATGGCTTCGAAATGCCCCTTGGGATGTGTGGATTCTCAAGACCTCTTCCAAGAACTTCAGCGATTCGATCACCTCTGCCATCTCTTCCTTTGAGACGTCAGGGATCTTGGACCCGTTCTTGGAGCAGAGAATTGAGGAACTTCCTCAAGTCCACGTTGGCACTCCGTATGTTTCTGCCAGTGTCAGCGAGGTTCAATATGTCTCATGAAAGCCTTTGGAGCCTGGTATCCTCTACAGCTGTCTCCAGGCCAGTATTCTCCACTGTAGCACAACATCTCTCTTCAGTGTGTTGGCATCTCTCCTCAATCCGTGCAGCCAGCTTTTCGGCCAGCTTCTCTTCGTGTCTCCCATAAAGTCGACTTCAACAGGACTGGGCAAGCCTGAAAGTACCTCGGAGCCTCACCAGTAAGCTGATGACAGGCAGATCTTCCACTGTCTGCCCTTTCAGGTTCTGGAAACTGACCCGTGAACTCAGGTCTTTGGGCAGCAGCAGTAACTCGAACTGACACAGCTTCCCGGAACAAAGAGCTAAGCCAAGCTCCACAGAGGGCGGCAGCCCCTCCATCACACTGATCCACCCACAGAACTCTGCCCGGTTACCTAGGATCCACCAGCCACAACAAGCCTCGCGGTACACACCAATATTCCACCTGGAATCCAACCGCTAACTGCCATCCCCAATGGCTGCTGCCTCTTGTCAGTGTTGGGGGAGGGGCTGCATCCGACGAGCGGTTCCTAAGGTAAATGTGATTCTACCCACTAGCGTCCCATGGGCCTTTGTTCTTCCCTCTCTCCTTCTCTTCAGATCTGTATGCACAGTACCAACGGAGGGAAGTGTGTCCATTTTCAGTTGATTTATTTCACACGTCTTTAAACTTTCTAACCGTTCACAGTACACAGAGACCCACTAAAGGAAACTTATGTTCCTGTAATATCCGGACACCCGGAATACATATCCGTCGGTCGATTTCTGCTGAAGCCCCCGCACTCTCAGGACATGGATCCATTGGTTTCATGGGGGCTGAAATTCCTAGGAATGAATCCAACCCCAATGTGCACTTTACTGTCTGTCTCTTTTGCTCTTAGTACACTTTTGCAGAGCTACTTGTCTTTGTTATAGGCTTATGCCATTTCTTCTCGACGTAGGCTAGAATATGGCATTCATTCATCCTGTTGGAAGACTTGCAAGTCTATATCACGGACTAGGAATCCATTTGATTCCAAATCGGCATTTGGGGTAGGTCACGATTTGCTCATATCAATCAATATTTACGAATATAAATGCACGCCTCTGATTTCCGAATACAAGTGTGCTGAGTACATTGAAGCCACGAAACTGGCTCAATGGGTGCTGAAACATCCTTGACATCACCTTGGTTATTTTCTTTTGAATAATCATGGTTCCCTTGTTATATGTCAGCCAAACGTACCCTTTTGGTGCTTTTTTGTTCGTTTGATTCTTTGTTGGTCTGCTTCTCGTTTGTTTTGCAAACACGTCAGGCCATGCATCTCTCCGTTCGCTTCCAACAGAGAGTCATATAAGCTGATTCACTTAAGATAGTGCTTCCAATCACCTAGGATTTCCTGCTTCCCTCTCCCATCTTTAGGGTTTGGATGTCCTCCTTGCCTTCTTCTAGTTTCTTCTTTGCCACTCATGCTTTTCTTGCATTTCCAATACTGGTTTTCTTCTTTCCATTTCATCTTGCTGCATTTCTATTCAGGGGAGAATTCTCATCCTTTCTTGTAGGATAAGTTTCGAACTGCTGAATTCTTTTAAGATTTGCCGGTCTGTGGAAATCTCTTGCTCTGCCGTTATTAGAAATGGCGGTCATGTGGCATAGGCTACCCTAGATGGCAGCATTTTGCCATTCAGGTTATGGTCTATGTCCTGGCACTCCTCCTGTCCTGCAATATTGCTGCCCGAGATATCAGCTGAAACCCCTTTGGAGGTTCTCTTGTGACTCTGGTGATTTTTTCCAGGCGCGTTTTAAATCACTGGGATGCTCATGAACTTTGTTGATTTGAATCCTACAGCTGCTGGTAGGTCTATTGGGATTCCACCTCCTTTGGACGCTGTGTACTTCCTGAATTCGCATAGATGATTCTTTCTTAGCTTTCAGCTAGTTTCAGTCTGATTTTTCTACAGATGACTTTTCAGACATATTTTGTTTCTTTATCTCTTGCTTTTCCTTCTGGGAATCTTTCGAATCCTAGTCTTTCATGCTTTGTCTTACCCAGGATTCAACAGCAATGTTTTCATTGGTTTGCACTTGCTTTCCTATGTCTGCTTCTGACCGAGGGATTTCTGTTCCCCTGTCTTCACAGTCATTCACGCGTCCCTCCGCATTATCTAGTCTGCTTAGGACTGAATTTTAGCCCTGATATTATCTCATCCACTGAGTTTTCTGATATTATTTGGCTCGTCTTAAGGCTTTCTCTTCTCCTTTTCTGGTATTCTGCCTTTTGTGATTCTGAGACACTGTTGTTCTTCAGTGTTTCCCTCACCTCCGTTTTCAATACTTGCTCTGGATAGCATTTTGCAGTCTAGTTGTTTGAAAGCTTATCTTTTGGGCCTTCAACCTCATTGGAATTAAAAATGGTACTTCCTGTTTCTTTTACTGTACTTCTTCATCTCTACAGGTCAGGTAATTTCAGGTATCTAATGTAGACTTCTAGGGTTTTGTTGAGAGAAATTTTAGACTCTTGGCTCTATGCAATTCCATGGGATTTCTGCGAGGACAATTTCTGCTAGACATTGATGCCATGTCCTGTTCCTGAGTGTGTTGTCTGGTATTTCTCCAATTGCTTGTGTTGCCTTTGTTGTGATGAACACCCCATACTATTTCGATTACCATAACCTCATTTTCATTACACTTATCTCACAAATCTGAATGTTCACAGGGCACATCCTCTGGTGGAAATGAAGCTTCTAAAGGCTCTCAGCTCTGCATTCTGCTCTATGTCATTTTGGAGTGATTCCAAAACAGCAAACTGAGAGTGCGCTTGTGCTTTATAATGCCACGGGAATGTCCCAATGAAACCAGTCCTTCCCAGAACTTCGCTGTCTACAGAAACACCTGTGGAATCATATGTATGGATGTCACACTTCAGGGCCTGCTGGAAAGATCCCGCAGACTGATCATGGTGTCCTCGGTGCAGTACCGTGCCTGTGCCATTCAAAACGTAGCATCTGCTTTTGGGAGATAATGCTGGAGGAAATACTTCATCTTCTCACGCGGTGGACTTGGACCACTCTTCCTTGTCCTCTCATCCTTGTGGCATGGGTGCACGGAGGCAACCACAGAGTTGTTGTGCATCCTGTGCCTCAAACAAATCCATAATCCTAGCCCAGGTTATGAATGAAGAAGATCCTAAGGCTTTTCATTCTGATTTCAAACCCAAGGCCCCCTGGATCCCTCAGACCCGATGCACGATATCTCTCATTCAGCCCCACACGTGCTCTATTGGCAAAATGTCCAATTGGTCTCTGGTCCTGCAGATGCACTGGGTGTGGCCATGGGACATATCGGTAATCTCAACCGCGCGCGCCAGTGTGGTTGCTTTCTCATTGGGGTCACGGGTCGGTTTGCTCTCTTGATAGGACCCACCACATCCCACAACGCACTCCAGATCCATGAGACTCAGCGTGTGCCATCATCCGAAGCCCTATCCCTCACTGACCGCTGCCTCTGCTACCTCAAATCTGGCAGCTCAGATCTTGGTCTCAGAATCAACTGTGGGGATATTTTGCGCTGGTTTCTTGGAGTTCTGTCAGCCAAGCATCTGCTGTGCACTCTTCTAACACTCAGCGCATCACCTTCAATCCCATGTCTCCTGTCCGCTTGAGAGTGTGCGTCCAAGTTAAAGAGAGTTTCACCTTTGCTGCTCCATCACCAGCGGTCAGACCCTGCACTGGTTTCCATTCCCTGCTTTGCCTTCTCCTGCTTCCAGGGGTTCTGAGGCCTCATCCTGTCCTTGGAAGTAACAGAACTCTCTTCGGCAAGTGTCCTGTGCCAAGGGATGTTTGACTGGATGTTTCCATTGCTTTGTACATGGGAGCGTGTGAGCGCAGGTTGCACTGCTTCTCTGCCAACTGGGCATCGATGAATCAACACTTTCCAGATACATTTCACAGAAATGAGATTTTTGTTTAGCTCTTTGTTTCTATACAGCCGTGGTGGGAGGGATTGTCCGAACACTACAGTTTTGACATTGTGTTGATATCTCATTTGCAGTCTTTAATAAGTTTAATAGAATTGATTTACATGTTTTGGGAGTTATACGAAAATGAAGTTAGTTTTGAAACGTACTAAATGGACCTAGAAACCAGAATTGTCAATTTCGGTAACATTTTGTCAGCTGTAAGGAAAACATAGACAGATAGAATGCAAAGTAGCAGTCCAAACTGTTAAAGGGGTCATGTCACCTCTTTCCTGTTGAAGCCTCCGAAACCAACAGGAACCATGAAGTATCTATTGGAAACATGAAATAACCCCCAACCTTGGATTCACTTGTGCCTGTGGTGCCCTTTACTCCCAATGACACCTACTGGCCAATGATGGCATTTCAACGGGTAACATCCCTCTCTTGGAAAATATAAGAGAAAACAAAACAAATATATACATTTAGGTTTGAATGCAAAATCAACTAGAAGCATTGTAGCTATGAGAACCCTGCTGCAGCCATGCTAGTCTACTGAGAGCCAGGTGTTCTTCTATCATTGATGAGAACGCTTAATCATTCGATAATTTTGGGTAAAGCAATTTAACGCAACCAAGTCTGCAAACCCCATGCTATAGAGCTCCCGGGGGCTTGACTCAACTGAAAGACGGTCCTCATAATCTGTATCTTTAATGTCATTGGCGACTTTTACACTTCAGTTCCCTATCTGAGTTATAATATTTACCTATAATGTCTTGAAAAACGGAGGCCTAATACATATTCAAGTTCATTCAAATATTCCCACTACACTTACCACACTCCATTCTCCCCAGAAAAGGCATAAATCCAGCATTTGCTGAATCTAGCGGAAGGCTATCGTTTCTTTGTCGTGAGCAAAGTATTCAACTTCCTAACTATTGCAGTCGAGGACTATTTGACCTTTAAGATTTTCACAGATGTTCACAGAGTGTGAAGCTGGAGGAACTCTTATTGTAGGAGGGGCTTGCTCTTCCCGTGCTGGCTTCATAGCAGCTCAGGTAGTGATCCTTCAAAATGGATGCCTGAGTGGAGGGGAGGGAAGAGCAAGTGCTTGATAGCTAGGGCCCAAACCTGGGAAAAGGCTTACCTGGGCTTGCTGCACTTTGGTATGAATGCTTCGAAATGCCCCTTGGGATGTGTGGATTCTCAAGACCTCTTCCAAGACTTCAGCGATTCCGATCACCTCTGCCATCTCTTCCTTTGAGACGTCAGGGATCTTGGACCGTTCTTGGAGCAGAGATTGAGGAACTTCCTCAAGTCCACGTTGGCACTCCGTATGTTTCTGCCAGTGTCAGCGAGGTTCAATATGTCTCATGAAAGCCTTTGGAGCCTGGTATCCTCTACAGCTGTCTCCAGGCCAGTATTCTCCACTGTAGCACAACATCTCTCTTCAGTGTGTTCGCATCTCTCCTCAATCCGTGCAGCCAGCTTTTCGGCCAGCTTCTCTTCGTGTCTCCCATAAGTCGACTTCAACAGGACTGGGCAAGCCTGAAAGTACCTCGGAGCCTCACCAGTAAGCTGATGACAGGCAGATCTTCCACTGTCTGCCCTTTCAGGTTTCTGGAAACTGACCCGTGAACTCAGGTCTTTGGGCAGCAGCAGTATCTCGAACTGACACAGCTTCCGGAACAAAGAGCTAAGCCAAGCTCCACAGAGGGCGGCAGCCCCTCCATCACACTGATCCACCCACAGAAACTCTGCCCGGTTACCTAGGATCCACCAGCCACAACAAGCCTCGCGGTACACACCAATATTCCACCTGGAATCCAACCGCTAACTGCCATCCCCAATGGCTGCTGCCTCTTGTCAGTGTTGGGGGAGGGGCTGCATCCGACGAGCGGTTCCTAAGGTAAATGTGATTCTACCCACTAGCGTCCCATGGGCCTTTGTTCTTCCCTCTCTCCTTCTCTTCAGATCTGTATGCACAGTACCACGGAGGGATGTGTGTCCATTTTCAGTTGATTTATTTCACACGTCTTTAAACTTTCTAACCGTTCACAGTACACAGAGACCCACTAAAGGAAACTTATGTTCCTGTAATATCCGGACACCCGGAATACATATCCGTCGGTCGATTTCTGCTGAAGCCCCCGCACTCTCAGGACATGGATCAATTGGTTTCATGGGGGCTGAAATTCCTAGGAATGAATCCAACCCCAATGTGCACTTTACTGTCTGTCTCTTTTGCTCTTAGTACACTTTTGCAGAGCTACTTGTCTTTGTTATAGGCTTATGCCATTTCTTCTCGACGTAGGCTAGAATATGGCATTCATTCATCCTGTTGGAAGACTTGCAAGTTCTATATCACGGACTAGGAATCCATTTGATTCCAAATCGGCATTTGGGGTAGGTCACGATTTGCTCATATCAATCAATATTTACGAATATAAATGCACGCCTCTGATTTCCGAATACAAGTGTGCTGAGTACATTGAAGCCACGAAACTGGCTCAATGGGTGCTGAAACATCCTTGACATCACCTTGGTTATTTTCTTTTGAATAATCATGGTTCCCTTGTTATATGTCAGCCAAACGTACCCTTTTGGTGCTTTTTTGTTCGTTTGATTCTTTGTTGGTCTGCTTCTCGTTTGTTTTTGCAAACACGTCAGGCCCATGCATCTCTCCCGTTCGCTTCCAACAGAGAGTCATATAAGCTGATTCACTTAAGATAGTGCTTCCAATCACCTAGGATTTCCTGCTTCCCTCTCCCATCTTTAGGGTTTGGATGTCCTCCTTGCCTTCTTCTAGTTTCTTCTTTGCCACTCATGCTCTTCTTGCATTTCCAATACTGGTTTTCTTCTTTCCATTTCATCTTGCTGCATTTCTATTCAGGGGAGAATTCTCATCCTTTCTTGTAGGATAAGTTTCGAACTGCTGAATTCTTTAAGATTTGCCGGTCTGTGGAAATCTCTTGCTCTGCCGTTATTAGAAATGGCGGTCATGTGGCATAGGCTACCCTAGATGGCAGCATTTTGCCATTCAGGTTATGGTCTATGTCCTGGCACTCCTCCTGTCCTGCAATATTGCTGCCCGAGATATCAGCTGAAACCCCTTTGGAGGTTCTCTTGTGACTCTGGTGATTTTTTCCAGGCGCGTTTTAAATCACTGGGATGCTCATGAACTTTGTTGATTTGAATCCTACAGCTGCTGGTAGGTCTATTGGGATTCCACCTCCTTTGGACGCTGTGTACTTCCTGAATTCGCATAGATGATTCTTTCTTAGCTTTCAGCTAGTTTCAGTCTGATTTTTCTACAGATGACTTTTCAGACATATTTTGTTTCTTTATCTCTTGCTTTTCCTTCTGGGAATCTTTCGAATCCTAGTCTTTCATGCTTTGTCTTACCCAGGATTCAACAGCAATGTTTTCATTGGTTTGCACTTGCTTTCCTATGTCTGCTTCTGACCGAGGGATTTCTGTTCCCCTGTCTTCACAGTCATTCACGCGTCCCTCCGCATTATCTAGTCTGCTTAGGACTGAATTTTAGCCCTGATATTATCTCATCCACTGAGTTTTCTGATATTATTTGGCTCGTCTTAAGGCTTTCTCTTCTCCTTTTCTGGTATTCTGCCTTTTGTGATTCTGAGACACTGTTGTTCTTCAGTGTTTCCCTCACCTCCGTTTTCAATACTTGCTCTGGATAGCATTTTGCAGTCTAGTTGTTTGAAAGCTTATCTTTTGGGCCTTCAACCTCATTGGAATTAAAAATGGTACTTCCTGTTTCTTTTACTGTACTTCTTCATCTCTACTGGTCAGGTAATTTCAGGTATCTAATGTAGACTTCTAGGGTTTTGTTGAGAGAAATTTTAGACTCTTGGCTCTACGCAATTCCATGGGATTTCTGCGAGGACAATTTCTGCTAGACATTGATGCCATGTCCTGTTCCTGAGTGTGTTGTCTGGTATTTCTCCAATTGCTTGTGTTGCCTTTGTTGTGATGAACACCCCATACTATTTCGATTACCATAACCTCATTTTCATTACACTTATCTCACAAATCTGAATGTTCACAGGGCACATCCTCTGGTGGAAATGAAGCTTCTAAAGGCTCTCAGCTCTGCATTCTGCTCTATGTCATTTTGGAGTGATTCCAAAACAGCAAACTGAGAGTGCGCTTGTGCTTTATAATGCCACGGGAATGTCCCAATGAAACCAGTCCTTCCCAGAACTTCGCTGTCTACAGAAACACCTGTGGAATCATATGTATGGATGTCACACTTCAGGGCCTGCTGGAAAGATCCCGCAGACTGATCATGGTGTCCTCGGTGCAGTACCGTGCCTGTGCCATTCAAAACGTAGCATCTGCTTTTGGGAGATAATGCTGGAGGAAATACTTCATCTTCTCACGCGGTGGACTTGGACCACTCTTCCTTGTCCTCTCATCCTTGTGGCATGGGTGCACGGAGGCAACCACAGAGTTGTTGTGCATCCTGTGCCTCAAACAAATCCATAATCCTAGCCCAGGTTATGAATGAAGAAGATCCTAAGGCTTTTCATTCTGATTTCAAACCCAAGGCCCCCTGGATCCCTCAGACCCGATGCACGATATCTCTGATTCAGCCCCACACGTGCTCTATTGGCAAAATGTCCAATTGGTCTCTGGTCCTGCAGATGCACTGGGTGTGGCCATGGGACATATCGGTAATCTCAACCGCGCGCGCCAGTGTGGTTGCTTTCTCATTGGGGTCACGGGTCGGTTTGCTCTCTTGATAGGACCCACCACATCCCACAACGCACTCCAGATCCATGAGACTCAGCGTGTGCCATCATCCGAAGCCCTATCCCTCACTGACCGCTGCCTCTGCTACCTCAAATCTGGCAGCTCAGATCTTGGTCTCAGAATCAACTGTGGGGATATTTTGCGCTGGTTTCTTGGAGTTCTGTCAGCCAAGCATCTGCTGTGCACTCTTCTAACACTCAGCGCATCACCTTCAATCCCATGTCTCCTGTCCGCTTGAGAGTGTGCGTCCAAGTTAAAGAGAGTTTCACCTTTGCTGCTCCATCACCAGGGGTCAGACCCTGCACTGGTTTCCATTCCCTGCTTTGCCTTCTCCTGCTTCCAGGGGTTCTGAGGCCTCATCCTGTCCTTGGAAGTAACAGAACTCTCTTCGGCAAGTGTCCTGTGCCAAGGGATGTTTGACTGGATGTTTCCATTGCTTTGTACATGGGAGCGTGTGAGCGCAGGTTGCACTGCTTCTCTGCCAACTGGGCATCGATGAATCAACACTTTCCAGATACATTTCACAGAAATGTGATTTTTGTTTTGCTCTTTGTTTCTATACAGCCGTGGTGGGAGGGATTGTCCGAACACTACAGTTTTGACATTGTGTTGATATCTCATTTGCAGTCTTTAATAAGTTTAATAGAATTGATTTACATGTTTTGGGAGTTATACGAAAATGAAGTTAGTTTTGAAACGTACTAAATGGACCTAGAAACCAGAATTGTCAATTTCGGTAACATTTTGTCAGCTGTAAGGAAAACATAGACAGATAGAATGCAAAGTAGCAGTCCAAACTGTTAAAGGGGTCATGTCAACTCTTTCCTGTTGAAGCCTCCGAAACCAACAGGAACCATGAAGTATCTATTGGAAACATGAAATAAGCCCCAACCTTGGATTCACTTGTGCATGTGGTGCCCTTTACTCCCAATGACACCTACTGGCCAATGATGGCATTTCAAGGGGTAACATCCCTCTCTTGGAAAATATAAGAGAAAACAAACCAAATATATACATTTAGGTTTGAATGCAAAATCAACTAGAAGCATTGTAGCTATGAGAACCCTGCTGCAGCCATGCTAGTCTACTGAGAGCCAGGTGTTCTTCTATCAGTGATGAGAACGCTTAATCATTCGATAATGTTGGGTAAAGCAATTTAACGCAACCAAGTCTGCAACGCCCATGCTATAGAGCTCCCGGGGGCTTGACTCAACTGAAAGACAGTCCTCATAATTTGTATCTTTAATGTCATTGGCGACTTTTACACTTCAGTTCCCTATCTGAGTTATAATATTTACCTATAATGTCTTGAAAAACGGAGGCCTAATACATATTCAAGTTCATTCAAATATTCCCCTCACTTACCACACTCCATTCTCCCCAGAAAAGGCATAAATCCAGCATTTGCTGAATCTAGCGGAAGGCTATCGTTTCTTTGTGTGAGCAAAGTATTCAATTCCTATCTATTGCAGTCGAGACTATTTGACCTTTAAGATTTTCACAGAT
Source organism: Vicugna pacos (assembly GCF_048564905.1). NCBI lineage: Eukaryota > Metazoa > Chordata > Mammalia > Artiodactyla > Camelidae > Vicugna > Vicugna pacos. Next base: position 6,501 of record NW_027329136.1, on the reverse strand, counting down.
GTTCACAGAGTGTGAAGCTGGAGGAACTCTTATTGTAGGAGGGGCTTGCTCTTCCCGTGCTGGCTTCATAGCAGCTCAGGTAGTGATCCTTCAAAATGGATGCCTGAGTGGAGGGGAGGGAAGAGCAAGTGCTTGATAGCTAGGCCCAAACCTGGGAAAAGGCTTACCTGGGCTTGCTGCACTTTGGTATGAATGGCTTCGAAATGCCCCTTGGGATGTGTGGATTCTCAAGACCTCTTCCAAGAACTTCAGTGATTCGATCACCTCTGCCATCTCTTCCTTTTAGACGTCAGGGATCTTGGACCCGTTCTTGGAGCAGAGAATTGAGGAACTTCCTCAAGTCCACGTTGGCACTCCGTATGTTTCTGCCAGTGTCAGCGAGGTTCAATATGTCTCATGAAAGCCTTTGGAGCCTGGTATCCTCTACAGCTGTCTCCAGGCCAGTATTCTCCACTGTAGCACAACATCTCTCTTCAGTGTGTTCGCATCTCTCCTCAATCCGTGCAGCCAGCTTTTCGGCCAGCTTCTCTTCGTGTCTCCCATAAAGTCGACTTCAACAGGACTGGGCAAGCCTGAAAGTACCTCGGAGCCTCACCAGTAAGCTGATGACAGGCAGATCTTCCACTGTCTGCCCTTTCAGGTTCTGGAAAATGACCCGTGAACTCAGGTCTTTGGGCAGCAGCAGTATCTCGAACTGACACAGCTTCCCGGAACAAAGAGCTAAGCCAAGCTCCACAGAGGGCGGCAGCCCCTCCATCACACTGATCCACCCACAGAACTCTGCCCGGTTACCTAGGATCCACCAGCCACAACAAGCCTCGCGGTACACAACAACATTCCACCTGGAATCCAACCGCTAACTGCCATCCCCAATGGCTGCTGCCTCTTGTCAGTGTTGGGGGAGGGGCTGCATCCGACGAGCGGTTCCTAAGGTAAATGTGATTCTACCCACTAGCGTCCCATGGGCCTTGGTTCTTCCCTCTCTCCTTCTCTTCAGATCTGTATGCACAGTACCAACGAAGGGAAGTGTGTCCATTTTCAGTTGATTTTTTTCACACGTCTTTAAACTTTCTAACCGTTCACAGTACACAGAGACCCACTAAAGGAAACTTATGTTCCTGTAATATCCGGACACCCGGAATACATATCCGTCGGTCGATTTCTGCTGAAGCCCCCGCACTCTCAGGACATGGATCCATTGGTTTCATGGGGGCTGAAATTCCTAGGAATGAATCCAACCCCAATGTGCACTTTACTGTCTGTCTCTTTTGCTCTTAGTACACTTTTGCAGAGCTACTTGTCTTTGTTATAGGCTTATGCCATTTCTTCTCGACGTAGGCTAGAATATGGCATTCATTCATCCTGTTGGAAGACTTGCAAGTCTATATCACGGACTAGGAATCCATTTGATTCCAAATCGGCATTTGGGGTAGGTCACGATTTGCTCATATCAATCAATATTTACGAATATAAATGCACGCCTCTGATTTCCGAATACAAGTGTGCTGAGTACATTGAAGCCACGAAACTGGCTCAATGGGTGCTGAAACATCCTTGACATCACCTTGGGTAATTTCTTTTGAATAATCATGGTTCCCTTGTTATATGTCAGCCAAATGTACCCTTTTGGTGCTTTTTTGTTCGTTTGATTCTTTGTTGGTCTGCTTCTCGTTTGTTTTGCAAACACGTCAGGCCATGCATCTCTCCGTTCGCTTCCAACAGAGAGTCATATAAGCTGATTCACTTAAGATAGTGCTTCCAATCACCTAGGATTTCCTGCTTCCCTCTCCCATCTTTAGGGTTTGGATGTCCTCCTTGCCTTCTTCTAGTTTCTTCTTTGCCACTCATGCTCTTCTTGCATTTCCAATACTGGTTTTCTTCTTTCCATTTCATCTTGCTGCATTTCTATTCAGGGGAGAATTCTCATCCTTTCTTGTAGGATAAGTTTCGAACTGCTGAATTCTTTTAAGATTTGCCGGTCTGTGGAAATCTCTTGCTCTGCCGTTATTAGAAATGGCGGTCATGTGGCATAGGCTACCCGAGATGGCAGCATTTTGCCATTCAGGTTATGGTCTATGTCCTGGCACTCCTCCCTGTCCTGCAATATTGCTGCCCGAGATATCAGCTGAAACCCCTTTGGAGGTTCTCTTGTGACTCTGGTGATTTTTTCCAGGCGCGTTTTAAATCACTGGGATGCTCATGAACTTTGTTGATTTGAATCCTACAGCTGCTGGTAGGTCTATTGGGATTCCACCTCCTTTGGACGCTGTGTACTTCCTGAATTCGCATAGATGATTCTTTCTTAGCTTTCAGCTAGTTTCAGTCTGATTTTTCTACAGATGACTTTTCAGACATATTTTGTTTCTTTATCTCTTGCTTTTCCTTCTGGGACTCTTTCGAATCCTAGTCTTTCATGCTTTGTCTTACCCAGGATTCAACAGCAATGTTTTCATTGGTTTGCACTTGCTTTCCTATGTCTGCTTCTGACCGAGGGATTTCTGTTCCCCTGTCTTCACAGTCATTCACGCGTCCCTCCGCATTATCTAGTCTGCTTAGGACTGAATTTTAGCCCTGATATTATCTCATCCACTGAGTTTTCTGATATTATTTGGCTCGTCTTAAGGCTTTCTCTTCTCCTTTTCTGGTATTCTGCCTTTTGTGATTCTGAGACACTGTTGTTCTTCAGTGTTTCCCTCACCTCCGTTTTCAATACTTGCTCTGGATAGCATTTTGCAGTCTAGTTGTTTGAAAGCTTATCTTTTGGGCCTTCAACCTCATTGGAATTAAAAATGGTACTTCCTGTTTCTTTTACTGTACTTCTTCATCTCTACTGGTCATGTAATATCAGGTATCTAATGTAGACTTCTAGGGTTTTGTTGAGAGAAATTTTAGACTCTTGGCTCTACGCAATTCCATGGGATTTCTGCGAGGACAATTTCTGCTAGACATTGATGCCATGTCCTGTTCCTGAGTGTGTTGTCTGGTATTTCTCCAATTGCTTGTGTTGCCTTTGTTGTGATGAACACCCCATACTATTTCGATTACCATAACCTCATTTTCATTACACTTATCTCACAAATCTGAATGTTCACAGGGCACATCCTCTGGTGGAAATGAAGCTTCTAAAGGCTCTCAGCTCTGCATTCTGCTCTATGTCATTTTGGAGTGATTCCAAAACAGCAAACTGAGAGTGCGCTTGTGCTTTATAATGCCACGGGAATGTCCCAATGAAACCAGTCCTTCCCAGAACTTCGCTGTCTACAGAAACACCTGTGGAATCATATGTATGGATGTCACACTTCAGGGCCTGCTGGAAAGATCCCGCAGACTGATCATGGTGTCCTCGGTGCAGTACCGTGCCTGTGCCATTCAAAACGTAGCATCTGCTTTTGGGAGATAATGCTGGAGGAAATACTTCATCTTCTCACGCGGTGGACTTGGACCACTCTTCCTTGTCCTCTCATCCTTGTGGCATGGGTGCACGGAGGCAACCACAGAGTTGTTGTGCATCCTGTGCCTCAAACAAATCCATAATCCTAGCCCAGGTTATGAATGAAGAAGATCCTAAGGCTTTTCATTCTGATTTCAAACCCAAGGCCCCCTGGATCCCTCAGACCCGATGCACGATATCTCTGATTCAGCCCCACACGTGCTCTATTGGCAAAATGTCCAATTGGTCTCTGGTCCTGCAGATGCACTGGGTGTGGCCATGGGACATATCGGTAATCTCAACCGCGCGCTCCAGTGTGGTTGCTTTCTCATTGGGGTCACGGGTCGGTTTGCTCTCTTGATAGGACCCACCACATCCCACAACGCACTCCAGATCCCTGAGACTCAGCGTGTGCCATCATCCGAAGCCCTATCCCTCACTGACCGCTGCCTCTGCTACCTCAAATCTGGCAGCTCAGATCTTGGTCTCAGAATCAACTGTGGGGATATTTTGCGCTGGTTTCTTGGAGTTCTGTCAGCCAAGCATCTGCTGTGCACTCTTCTAACACTCAGCGCATCACCTTCAATCCCATGTCTCCTGTCCGCTTGAGAGTGTGCGTCCAAGTTAAAGAGAGTTTCACCTTTGCTGCTCCATCACCAGCGGTCAGACCCTGCACTGGTTTCCATTCCCTGCTTTGCCTTCTCCTGCTTCCAGGGGTTCTGAGGCCTCATCCTGTCCTTGGAAGTAACAGAACTCTCTTCGGCAAGTGTCCTGTGCCAAGGGCTGTTTGACTGGATGTTTCCATTGCTTTGTACATGGGAGCGTGTGAGCGCAGGTTGCACTGCTTCTCTGCCAACTGGGCATCGATGAATCAACACTTTCCAGATACATTTCACAGAAATGAGATTTTTGTTTAGCTCTTTGTTTCTATACAGCCGTGGTGGGAGGGATTGTCCGAACACTACAGTTTTGACATTGTGTTGATATCTCATTTGCAGTCTTTAATAAGTTTAATAGAATTGATTTACATGTTTTGGGAGTTATACGAAAATGAAGTTAGTTTTGAAACGTACTAAATGGACCTAGAAACCAGAATTGTCAATTTCGGTAACATTTTGTCAGCTGTAAGGAAAACATAGACAGATAGAATGCAAAGTAGCAGTCCAAACTGTTAAAGGGGTCATGTCAACTCTTTCCTGTTGAAGCCTCCGAAACCAACAGGAACCATGAAGTATCTATTGGAAACATGAAATAACCCCCAACCTTGGATTCACTTGTGCCTGTGGTGCCCTTTACTCCCAATGACACCTACTGGCCAATGATGGCATTTCAAGGGGTAACATCCCTCTCTTGGAAAATATAAGAGAAAACAAACCAAATATATACATTTAGGTTTGAATGCAAAATCAACTAGAAGCATTGTAGCTATGAGAACCCTGCTGCAGCCATGCTAGTCTACTGAGAGCCAGGTGTTCTTCTATCAGTGATGAGAACGCTTAATCATTCGATAATTTTGGGTAAAGCAATTTAACGCAACCAAGTCTGCAAACCCCATGCTATAGAGCTCCCGGGGGCTTGACTCAACTGAAAGACGGTCCTCATAATCTGTATCTTTAATGTCATTGGCGACTTTTACACTTCAGTTCCCTATCTGAGTTATAATATTTACCTATAATGTCTTGAAAAACGGAGGCCTAATACATATTCAAGTTCATTCAAATATTCCCCTCACTTACCACACTCCATTCTCCCCAGAAAAGGCATAAATCCAGCATTTGCTGAATCTAGCGGAAGGCTATCGTTTCTTTGTGTGAGCAAAGTATTCAATTCCTATCTATTGCAGTCGAGACTATTTGACCTTTAAGATTTTCACAGATGTTCACAGAGTGTGAAGCTGGAGGAACTCTTATTGTAGGAGGGGCTTGCTCTTCCCGTGCTGGCTTCATAGCAGCTCAGGTAGTGATCCTTCAAAATGGATGCCTGAGTGGAGGGGAGGGAAGAGCAAGTGCTTGATAGCTAGGCCCAAACCTGGGAAAAGGCTTACCTGGGCTTGCTGCACTTTGGTATGAATGGCTTCGAAATGCCCCTTGGGATGTGTGGATTCTCAAGACCTCTTCCAAGAACTTCAGCGATTCGATCACCTCTGCCATCTCTTCCTTTGAGACGTCAGGGATCTTGGACCCGTTCTTGGAGCAGAGAATTGAGGAACTTCCTCAAGTCCACGTTGGCACTCCGTATGTTTCTGCCAGTGTCAGCGAGGTTCAATATTTCTCATGAAAGCCTTTGGAGCCTGGTATCCTCTACAGCTGTCTCCAGGCCAGTATTCTCCACTGTAGCACAACATCTCTCTTCAGTGTGTTCGCATCTCTCCTCAATCCGTGCAGCCAGCTTTTCGGCCAGCTTCTCTTCGTGTCTCCCATAAAGTCGACTTCAACAGGACTGGGCAAGCCTGAAAGTACCTCGGAGCCTCACCAGTAAGCTGATGACAGGCAGATCTTCCACTGTCTGCCCTTTCAGGTCCTGGAAACTGACCCGAGAACTCAGGTCTTTGGGCAGCAGCAGTATCTCGAACTGACACAGCTTCCCGGAACAAAGAGCTAAGCCAAGCTCCACAGAGGGCGGCAGCCCCTCCATCACACTGATCCACCCACAGAACTCTGCCCGGTTACCTAGGATCCACCAGCCACAACAAGCCTCGCGGTACACACCAACATTCCACCTGGAATCCAACCGCTAACTGCCATCCCCAATGGCTGCTGCCTCTTGTCAGTGTTGGGGGAGGGGCTGCATCCGACGAGCGGTTCCTAAGGTAAATGTGATTCTACCCACTAGCGTCCCATGGGCCTTTGTTCTTCCCTCTCTCCTTCTCTTCAGATCTGTATGCACAGTACCAACGGAGGGAAGTGTGTCCATTTTCAGTTGATTTATTTCACACGTCTTTAAACTTTCTAACCGTTCACAGTACACAGAGACCCACTAAAGGAAACTTATGTTCCTGTAATATCCGGGCACCCGGAATACATATCCGTCGGTCGATTTCTGCTGAAGCCCCCGCACTCTCAGGACATGGA
>NW_027329135.1:0-17737 GCF_048564905.1 Vicugna pacos | reverse complement strand
AATAGAGCACGTGTGGGGCTGAATCAGAGATATCGTGCATCTGGTCTGAGGGATCCAGGGGGCCTTGAATTTGAAATCAGAATGAAAAGCCTTAGGATATGCTACATTCATAACCTGGGCTGGGATTATGGTTTGGTTTGAGTCACAGGATGCGCAACAACTCTGTGGTTGCCTTCGTGCACCCGTGCCACAAGGATGAGAGGACAAGGAAGAGTGGTCCAAGTCCACAGCGCGAGAAGAGGAAGCATTCCCTTCAGCACTATCTCCCAAAAGCGGATGCTACATTTTGGATGGCACCGGCACGGTACGGCACCTAGGACAACAAGGAAGGTCTGCGGGATCATTCCAGCAGGCCCTGATATGTGACATCCATAGATATGCTTCCACTGGTGTTTCTGTAGACAGAGAAGCTCTGGAAAGAACTGATCTCATTGGGACATTCCCGTGGCAATAAAAAGCAGAAGAGCACTCTCAGTTTGCTGTTTTGGAAACACTCCAAAATGACATAGAGAAGAATGCAGAGCTGAGAACTTTTAGAAGCTTCATTTCCACAAGAGGAAGTGTCCTGTGCACTTTCAGAAGTGTGAGATAAGTATAATCAAAATGAAGTTATGCTAATCGAAGTAGAATGGGTTGTTCATCACAACTAATGCAACACCAGCAATTGGAGATATACCAAACAACACACACAGGTACAGTTTATGGCATCAATGCCTAGGAGAAATTGTCCTCACAGAAATCCCATGGAATTGCGTAGAGACAAGAGTCTAAAATTTTCAATTAACAAAGCCCTAGATGTCTACACTAGATACCTGATATTACCTGACCAGTAGAGATGAAGAAGAACAGTAAAAGAAACAGGAAGTACCATTTTCAGTTCCAAAGATATTGAAGGCGCAAAAGATAAGCTTTCAAACAACTAGTCTGCAAAACGCTATCCAGAACAAGTGTTGAAAATGAAGGTCAGGAAAACACTGAAGAACACCAGTGTCTCAGAATCACAAAAGGCAGAATACCAGAAAAGGGGAAGAGAAAGTCTCAACACGAGCCAAAAATATCAGGAAACTCAATGGTTGTGATAATATCAGGGCTGGAATTCAGTCCTTAGCAGACTAGATAATGCAGAGGGACGCGTGAATGACTGTGAAGACAGGGGAAGAGAAAAACCTCGGTCAGAAGCAGACATAGGAAAGCAAGTGCAAACAAATGAAAACATTGCAGTTGAACCCTGGGTTAAGACAGGGCATGAAAGAATAGAAATCATGAGTCCCAGATGGAAAAGCAAGAGATAAAGAAACAAAAAGTGTCTGAAAATTTATCTGTAGAAAAATCAGACTGAAACTTGCTGAAAGCCAAGAAAGAATCATCTATGCGAATTCAGGAATTACACAGCATCCGAAGGAGGTGGAATCCCAATAGACCTACCAGCAGCTGTATGATTCAAATCAACAAAGTTCACGAATATCCGAGTGATTTAAAATGCACCTGGAGGAAACAACATAGTCACAAGGAAAGCTCCAGAGGGGTTTCAGCTGATATCTCGGCAGCAATATTGCAGGACAGGGAGGAGTGCCAGGACACAGACCATATCCTGAATGGCCAAATGCTGCCACCTAGGGTAGCCTATGCCACATGAACACCATTTCAAATAACGGCAGAGCTAGAGAATTCTACAGACCGGCAAATCTTAAAAGAATTCAGCAGTTCAAAAGTTTTTCTAAAAGAAAGGTTGAGAAAACTCCCCTGAATAGAAAAGCAGCAAGATGGAATGGAAAGAAGAAACCATTATTGGAAATGCAAGAAGAGCATGTGTGGCAGAGAAGAAAGAAGAAGAACTTAAGGAGGACATCAAAACCCTAAAGATGGGAGAGGGAAGCAGGAAATCATAGGTGATTGGAAGCACTCTCTTAAGAGAATCAGCTTATTTGACTCTGTTTGCAGCGAAAGGAGAGATGCATGGCCTGACGTGTTTGCAAAACAAGCGAGAAGAAGACCAACAAAGAATCAAACCAACAAACAAGCACCAAAATGGTATGGTTGGCTGACATATACAAAGGGAACCATGATTATTCAAAAGAAAATACTCAAGGTGAGGTCAAAGTTCATTCAGAACGCATCGACCCAGTATCGTGGCTTGCATGTACTCAGCACACTTGTATTCGGAAATCAGAAGCGTGCATTCATATTCGTAAATTTTGATTCATAAGAGCATATCGTGACCTAACACTAATGCCGATTTGGAATCAAATGGTTTCCTAGTCCGTGATGTAGACTTGTATGTCTTCCAACAGGATGAAGGAATGCCATATTCTAGGCTACGTAGAGAAGAAATGTAAGAAGCCTATAACAAAGGCAAGTAGCTCTGCCAAAGTGTACTAAGTGCAAAAGAGACCGACAGCAAAGTGCACATTGGGGTTGGTTTCATTTCTTGGAATTTCAGCCCCCATGAATCCAATGGATCCATGTCCTGAGAGTGTGGGTGTTTCAGCAGAAATCAGGCGACGCATATGTATTCCGGGTGTACGGATATTATAGGAACATAAGTCTCCTTTAGTGGGTCCCTGTGTACTGTGAACTGTTAGAAAGTTTAAAGACGTGTGAAACCATCAACTGAAAAGGGACACACTTCCCTCCATTGGTACGGTGCATAGAGCTCTGAACAAAAGGAAAGAGGGAAGAAGAAAGGCCCATGGGACTCTAGTGGGTAGAATCACATTTACCTTAGGAACCTCTCGTCGGATGCAGCCCCTCCCCCAACACTGACAAGATGCAGCAGCCATTGGGGATGGCAGTTAGCGGTTGGATTCCAGGTGGAATGTTGGTGTGTACCGCGAGGCTTGTTGTGGCTGTTGGATCCTAGGTAACCGGGCAGAGTTCTGTGGGTGGATCAGTGTGATGGAGGGGCTGCCGCCCTCTGTGGAGCTTGGCTTAGGTGTTTGGTCCGGGAAGCTGTGTAAGTTCGAGATACTGCTGCTGCCCAAAGACCTGAGGTCACAGGTCAGTTTCCAGAACCTGAAAGGGCAGACAGTGGAAGATCTGCCTGTCATCAGCTTACTGGTGAGGCTCCGAGGTACTTTCAGACTTGCCCAGTCCTGGTGAAGTCAACTTTAGGGGAGACACGAAGAGAAGCTGGCCGATAAGCTGGCTGCACGGATTGAGGAGAGATGCGAACACATGGATGAGAGATGTTCTGCTACAATGGAGAATACTGGCGTGGAGACAGCTGTAGAGGATACCAGGCTCAAAAGACATTCATGAGACATATTGAAACTCACTGATACAGGCAGAAACATACGGAGTGCCAACGTGGACTTGAGGAAGTTCCTCAATTCTCTTCTCCAATAATGGGTCCAAGGTCCCTGACGTCTGAAGGAGAAGAAATGGCAGAGATGATCAAAACGCTCCTGTTCTTGGAAGAGGTCGTGAGAATCCACACGTCCCAAGGGGCATTCCCAAGCCATTCAGACCAAAATTCAACAAGCCCAGGTAAGCCTTTTCCCAGGTTTGGGCCTAGCTAGTGAGCACTTGCCCTTGCCTCCCCTCCACTCAGGCATCCATTTTGAAGGATCAGTACCTGAGCTGCAATGAAGCCATTACGAGAAGAGCAAGCCCCTCGTAGAATCAGAGTTCCTCCAGCTTCACTCTCTGTGAACAACAGTGAACACCTTAAAGGTCAAATAGTCTCGGCTGAAATAGATAAAATTGAATACTTAGCTCACACCTAGAAACGATGTCCTTCCGCTAGATTCAGCAAATGTTGTGTTTCTGTCTTCCCTGGGGTGAAGGGAGTGTGGTAAGTGAGGGGAATCTTTGACTGAACATGAATCTGTATTAGGCTTCAGTTTTTCAAGACAGTGAAGGTAAATAGTACAAGTCAGAAAGTGAACTGAACTGTAAAAGTCGCCAATGACATTAAAGACACAGCTTATGTGGATCGTCTTTCACTTGAGTCAAGCCCCCGGGGGCACTATATCATGGGGGTGCAGACTTGGTTGCGTTAAATGGCTTTAAACTACAGGATCGGATGATTAAGCGTTCTCAACACTGATAGAAAAACACCTGGTTCTCAATAGACTAGCATAACTGCAGCAGGATTCTCCTAGCTAGAATGCCTCTAGGTGCTTTTGGATTCAAACCTAAATGTATATATTTGGTTTGTTTCCTCTTGTATTTTCCTAGAGAGGGATGTTACCCCTTGAAATGCCAACATTGGCCAGTAGGTGTCCTAGCTAGAATGCCTCTAGGTGCTTTTGGATTCAAACCTAAATGTATATATTTGGTTTGTTTCCTCTTGTATTTTCCTAGAGAGGGATGTTACCCCTTGAAATGCCAACATTGGCCAGTAGGTGTCATTGGGATACAGGGCACCACATGCACAAGTGTATCCAAGGTTGGGGGTTATTCCATGTTTCCAAAAGTTATTTCATGGTTCCTGTTGGTTTCGGAGGCTTCAACCTTAAAGAGCTGACATGACCCCTTGAACAGTTTGGACTGCTAGTTTGCATTCTATCTGTCTAGCTTTTCCGTCGAGCTGACACAATGTTACCAAAATTGACAAGTCTGGCTTCTAGGTCGATTGAGTGTGTTTCAAAAAATAACTCCATTTTCGTATAACTCCCAAAACATGTAAATGAGTTCTGTTAAACTTCTTAAAGACTGCAAATGGGATATCAACACAATGTCAAAAGAGTTGTCTTCGGACAATCCCTCCCACCACGGCTGTATAGAAACAAAGAGCTAAGCAAATATCACATTTCTGTGAAATGTATCTGGATAGTGTTGATTCATCGATGCCCAGTTGGCAGAGAAGAAGTGCAACCTGCACTCACTCGCTCCCATGTACAGAGCAATGGAAACATCCACTCACCCAGCCCTTAGCATAGGACACTGGCCGAAGAGAGGTCTGTTACTCCCAAAGACAGGATGAGGCCTCAGGACACCTGGAAGCAGGAGAATGCAAAGCAGGGAATGGAAACCAGTGCAGGTTCGGACCCCTGGTGATGGAGCAACGAGGGTGAAACTCTGTTTAACTTGGACGCACACTCTCAAGCGGACAGGAGACATGGGTTTGAAGGTGATGTGCTGAGATTTACAAGAGTGCACAGCAGATGCTTGGCTGAGAGAACTCAAAGAAACCAGTGCAAAATATCCCCACAGTTAATTCTGAGACCAAGATCCCAGCTGCCAAATTTGAGGTAGCAGAGGCAACGGTCAGTGAGGCATAGAGCTACGGATGATGGCACACGCTGAGTCTCAGGGATCTGGAGTGCGTTGTGGGATGTGGTGGGTCGAATCAAGAGAGCAAACCGAACTGTGTACCGATAATAAATCAACCACACTGGTCGCGCGGTTGCGATTACCGATATGTCCCATGGCCACACCCAGTACATCTGCAGGACCAGGGACCAATTGGGAATTTTGCCAATAGAGCACGTGTGGGGCTGAATCAGAGATATCGTGCATCTGGTCTGAGGGATCCAGGGGGCCTTGAATTTGAAATCAGAATGAAAAGCCTTAGGATATGCTACATTCATAACCTGGGCTGGGATTATGGTTTGGTTTGAGTCACAGGATGCGCAACAACTCTGTGGTTGCCTTCGTGCACCCGTGCCACAAGGATGAGAGGACAAGGAAGAGTGGTCCAAGTCCACAGCGCGAGAAGAGGAAGCATTCCCTTCAGCACTATCTCCCAAAAGCGGATGCTACATTTTGGATGGCACCGGCACGGTACGGCACCTAGGACAACAAGGAAGGTCTGCGGGATCATTCCAGCAGGCCCTGATATGTGACATCCATAGATATGCTTCCACTGGTGTTTCTGTAGACAGAGAAGCTCTGGAAAGAACTGATTTCATTGGGACATTCCCGTGGCAATAAAAAGCAGAAGAGCACTCTCAGTTTGCTGTTTTGGAAACACTCCAAAATGACATAGAGAAGAATGCAGAGCTGAGAACTTTTAGAAGCTTCATTTCCACAAGAGGAAGTGTCCTGTGCACTTTCAGAAGTGTGAGATAAGTATAATCAAAATGAAGTTATGCTAATCGAAGTAGAATGGGTTGTTCATCACAACTAAAGCAACACCAGCAATTGGAGATATACCAAACAACACACACAGGTACAGGTTATGGCATCAATGCCTAGGAGAAATTGTCCTCACAGAAATCCCATGGAATTGCGTAGAGACAAGAGTCTAAAATTTTCAATTAACAAAGCCCTAGAAGTCTACATTAGATACCTGATATTACCTGACCAGTAGAGATGAAGAAGAACAGTAAAAGAAACAGGAAGTACCATTTTCAGTTCCAAAGATATTGAAGGCGCAAAAGATAAGCTTTCAAACAACTAGTCTGCAAAACGCTATCCAGAACAAGTGTTGAAAATGAAGGTCAGGAAAACACTGAAGAACACCAGTGTCTCAGAATCACAAAAGGCAGAATACCAGAAAAGGGGAAGAGAAAGTCTCAACACGAGCCAAAAATATCAGGAAACTCAATGGTTGTGATAATATCAGGGCTGGAATTCAGTCCTTAGCAGACTAGATAATGCAGAGGGACGCGTGAATGACTGTGAAGACAGGGGAAGAGAAAAACCTCGGTCAGAAGCAGACATAGGAAAGCAAGTGCAAACAAATGAAAACATTGCAGTTGAACCCTGGGTTAAGACAGGGCATGAAAGAATAGAAATCATGAGTCCCAGATGGAAAAGCAAGAGATAAAGAAACAAAAAGTGTCTGAAAATTTATCTGTAGAAAAATCAGACTGAAACTTGCTGAAAGCCAAGAAAGAATCATCTATGCGAATTCAGGAATTACACAGCATCCGAAGGAGGTGGAATCCCAATAGACCTACCAGCAGCTGTATGATTCAAATCAACAAAGTTCACGAAAATCCGAGTGATTTAAAATGCACCTGGAGGAAACAACATAGTCACAAGGAAAGCTCCAGAGGGGTTTCAGCTGATATCTCGGCAGCAATATTGCAGGACAGGGAGGAGTGCCAGGACACAGACCATATCCTGAATGGCCAAATGCTGCCACCTAGGGTAGCCTATGCCACATGAACACCATTTCAAATAACGGCAGAGCTAGAGAATTCTACAGACCGGCAAATCTTAAAAGAATTCAGCAGTTCAAAAGTTTTTCTAAAAGAAAGGTTGAGAAAACTCCCCTGAATAGAAAAGCAGCAAGATGGAATGGAAAGAAGAAACCATTATTGGAAATGCAAGAAGAGCATGTGTGGCAGAGAAGAAAGAAGAAGAACTTAAGGAGGACATCAAAACCCTAAAGATGGGAGAGGGAAGCAGGAAATCATAGGTGATTGGAAGCACTCTCTTAAGTGAATCAGCTTATTTGACTCTGTTTGCAGCGAAAGGAGAGATGCATGGCCTGACGTGTTTGCAAAACAAGCGAGAAGAAGACCAACAAAGAATCAAACCAACAAACAAGCACCAAAATGGTATGGTTGGCTGACATATACAAAGGGAACCATGATTATTCAAAAGAAAATACTCAAGGTGAGGTCAAAGTTCATTCAGAACGCATCGACCCAGTATCGTGGCTTGCATGTACTCAGCACACTTGTATTCGGAAATCAGAAGCGTGCATTCATATTCGTAAATTTTGATTCATAAGAGCATATCGTGACCTAACACTAATGCCGATTTGGAATCAAATGGTTTCCTAGTCCGTGATGTAGACTTGTATGTCTTCCAACAGGATGAAGGAATGCCATATTCTAGGCTACGTAGAGAAGAAATGTAAGAAGCCTATAACAAAGGCAAGTAGCTCTGCCAAAGTGTACTAAGTGCAAAAGAGACCGACAGCAAAGTGCACATTGGGGTTGGTTTCATTTCTTGGAATTTCAGCCCCCATGAATCCAATGGATCCATGTCCTGAGAGTGTGGGTGTTTCAGCAGAAATCAGGCGACGCATATGTATTCCGGGTGTACGGATATTATAGGAACATAAGTCTCCTTTAGTGGGTCCCTGTGTACTGTGAACTGTTAGAAAGTTTAAAGACGTGTGAAACCACCAACTGAAAAGGGACACACATCCCTCCATTGGTACGGTGCATAGAGCTCTGAACAAAAGGAAAGAGGGAAGAAGAAAGGCCCATGGGACGCTAGTGGGTAGAATCACATTTACCTTAGGAACCTCTCGTCGGATGCAGCCCCTCCCCCAACACTGACAAGATGCAGCAGCCATTGGGGATGGCAGTTAGCGGTTGGATTCCAGGTGGAATGTTGGTGTTTACCTCGAGGCTTGTTGTGGCTGTTGGATCCTAGGTAACCGGGCAGAGTTCTGTGGGTGGATCAGTGTGATGGAGGGGCTGCCGCCCTCTGTGGAGCTTGGCTTAGGTGTTTGGTCCGGGAAGCTGTGTAAGTTCGAGATACTGCTGCTGCCCAAAGACCTGAGGTCACAGGTCAGTTTCCAGAACCTGAAAGGGCAGACAGTGGAAGATCTGCCTGTCATCAGCTTACTGGTCAGGCTCCGAGGTACTTTCAGACTTGCCCAGTCCTGGTGAAGTCGACTTTAGGGGAGACACGAAGAGAAGCTGGCCGATAAGCTGGCTGCACGGATTGAGGAGAGATGCGAACACATGGATGAGAGATGTTCTGCTACAATGGAGAATACTGGCATGGAGACAGCTTTAGAGGATACCAGGCTCAAAAGACATTCATGAGACATATTGAAACTCACTGATACAGGCAGAAACATACGGAGTGCCAACGTGGACTTGAGGAAGTTCCTCAATTCTCTTCTCCAAGAACGGGTCCAAGGTCCCTGACGTCTGAAGGAGAAGAAATGGCAGAGATGATCAAAACGCTCCTGTTCTTGGAAGAGGTCGTGAGAATCCACACGTCCCAAGGGGCATTCCCAAGCCATTCAGACCAAAATTCAACAAGCCCAGGTAAGCCTTTTCCCAGGTTTGGGCCTAGCTAGTGAGCACTTGCCCTTGCCTCCCCTCCACTCAGGCATCCATTTTGAAGGATCAGTACCTGAGCTGCAATGAAGCCATTATGAGAAGAGCAAGCCCCTCCTAGAATCAGAGTTCCTCTAGCTTCACTCTCTGTGAACAACAGTGAACACCTTAAAGGTCAAATAGTCTCGGCTGAAATAGATAAAATTGAATACTT
The DNA here is from genome assembly GCF_048564905.1 of Vicugna pacos. Lineage (NCBI taxonomy): Eukaryota > Metazoa > Chordata > Mammalia > Artiodactyla > Camelidae > Vicugna > Vicugna pacos. The sequence goes on along the minus strand of NW_027329135.1, from coordinate 8,602 downwards.
AGCTCACACCTAGAAACGATGTCCTTCCGCTAGATTCAGCAAATGTTGTGTTTCTGTCTTCCCTGGGGTGAAGGGAGTGTGGTAAGTGAGGGGAATCTTTGACTGAACATGAATCTGTATTAGGCTTCAGTTTTTCAAGACAGTGAAGGTAAATAGTACAAGTCAGAAAGTGAACTGAACTGTAAAAGTCGCCAATGACATTAAAGACACAGCTTATGTGGATCGTCTTTCACTTGAGTCAAGCCCCCGGGGGCACTATATCATGGGGGTGCAGACTTGGTTGCGTTAAATGGCTTTAAACTACAGGATCGGATGATTAAGCGTTCTCAACACTGATAGAAAAACACCTGGTTCTCAATAGACTAGCATAACTGCAGCAGGATTCTCCTAGCTAGAATGCCTCTAGGTGCTTTTGGATTCAAACCTAAATGTATATATTTGGTTTGTTTCCTCTTGTATTTTCCTAGAGAGGGATGTTACCCCTTGAAATGCCAACATTGGCCAGTAGGTGTCATTGGGATACAGGGCACCACATGCACAAGTGTATCCAAGGTTGGGGGTTATTCCATGTTTCCAAAAGTTATTTCATGGTTCCTGTTGGTTTCGGAGGCTTCAACCTTAAAGAGCTGACATGACCCCTTGAACAGTTTGGACTGCTAGTTTGCATTCTATCTGTCTAGCTTTTCCGTAGAGCTGACACAATGTTACCAAAATTGACAAGTCTGGCTTCTAGGTCGATTGAGTGTGTTTCAAAAAATAACTCCATTTTCGTATAACTCCCAAAACATGTAAATGAGTTCTGTTAAACTTCTTAAAGACTGCAAATGGGATATCAACACAATGTCAAAAGAGTTGTCTTCGGACAATCCCTCCCACCACGGCTGTATAGAAACAAAGAGCTAAGCAAATATCACATTTCTGTGAAATGTATCTGGATAGTGTTGATTCATCGATGCCCAGTTGGCAGAGAAGAAGTGCAACCTGCACTCACTCGCTCCCATGTACAGAGCAATGGAAACATCCACTCACCCAGCCCTTAGCATAGGACACTGGCCGAAGAGAGGTCTGTTACTCCCAAAGACAGGATGAGGCCTCAGGACACCTGGAAGCAGGAGAATGCAAAGCAGGGAATGGAAACCAGTGCAGGTTCGGACCCCTGGTGATGGAGCAACGAGGGTGAAACTCTGTTTAACTTGGACGCACACTCTCAAGCGGACAGGAGACATGGGTTTGAAGGTGATGTGCTGAGATTTACAAGAGTGCACAGCAGATGCTTGGCTGAGAGAACTCAAAGAAACCAGCTCAAAATATCCCCACAGTTAATTCTGAGACCAAGATCCCAGCTGCCAAATTTGAGGTAGCAGAGGCAATGGTCAGTGAGGCATAGAGCTACGGATGATGGCACACGCTGAGTCTCAGGGATCTGGAGTGCGTTGTGGGATGTGGTGGGTCGAATCAAGAGAGCAAACCGAACTGTGTACCGATAATAAATCAACCACACTGGTCGCGCGGTTGCGATTACCGATATGTCCCATGGCCACACCCAGTACATCTGCAGGACCAGGGACCAATTGGGAATTTTGCCAATAGAGCACGTGTGGGGCTGAATCAGAGATATCGTGCATCTGGTCTGAGGGATCCAGGGGGCCTTGAATTTGAAATCAGAATGAAAAGCCTTAGGATATGCTACATTCATAACCTGGGCTGGGATTATGGTTTGGTTTGAGTCACAGGATGCGCAACAACTCTGTGGTTGCCTTCGTGCACCCGTGCCACAAGGATGAGAGGACAAGGAAGAGTGGTCCAAGTCCACAGCGCGAGAAGAGGAAGCATTCCCTTCAGCACTATCTCCCAAAAGCGGATGCTACATTTTGGATGGCACCGGCACGGTACGGCACCTAGGACAACAAGGAAGGTCTGCGGGATCATTCCAGCAGGCCCTGATATGTGACATCCATAGATATGCTTCCACTGGTGTTTCTGTAGACAGAGAAGCTCTGGAAAGAACTGATTTCATTGGGACATTCCCGTGGCAATAAAAAGCAGAAGAGCACTCTCAGTTTGCTGTTTTGGAAACACTCCAAAATGACATAGAGAAGAATGCAGAGCTGAGAACTTTTAGAAGCTTCATTTCCACAAGAGGAAGTGTCCTGTGCACTTTCAGAAGTGTGAGATAAGTATAATCAAAATGAAGTTATGCTAATCGAAGTAGAATGGGTTGTTCATCACAACTAATGCAACACCAGCAATTGGAGATATACCAAACAACACACACAGGTACAGGTTATGGCATCAATGCCTAGGAGAAATTGTCCTCACAGAAATCCCATGGAATTGCGTAGAGACAAGAGTCTAAAATTTTCAATTAACAAAGCCCAAGAAGTCTACACTAGATACCTGATATTACCTGACCAGTAGAGATGAAGAAGAACAGTAAAAGAAACAGGAAGTACCATTTTCAGTTCCAAAGATATTGAAGGCGCAAAAGATAAGCTTTCAAACAACTAGTCTGCAAAACGCTATCCAGAACAAGTGTTGAAAATGAAGGTCAGGGAAACACTGAAGAACACCAGTGTCTCAGAATCACAAAAGGCAGAATACCAGAAAAGGGGAAGAGAAAGTCTCAACACGAGCCAAAAATATCAGGAAACTCAATGGTTGTGATAATATCAGGGCTAAAATTCAGTCCTTAGCAGACTAGATAATGCAGAGGGACGCGTGAATGACTGTGAAGACAGGGGAAGAGAAAAACCTCGGTCAGAAGCAGACATAGTAAAGCAAGTGCAAACAAATGAAAACATTGCAGTTGAACCCTGGGTTAAGACAGGGCATGAAAGAATAGAAATCATGAGTCCCAGATGGAAAAGCAAGAGATAAAGAAACAAAAAGTGTCTGAAAATTTATCTGTAGAAAAATCAGACTGAAACATGCTGAAAGCCAAGAAAGAATCATCTATGCGAATTCAGGAATTACACAGCATCCGAAGGAGGTGGAATCCCAATAGACCTACCAGCAGCTGTATGATTCAAATCAACAAAGTTCACGAATATCCGAGTGATTTAAAATGCACCTGGAGGAAACAACATAGTCACAAGGAAACCTCCAGAGGGGTTTCAGCTGATATCTCGGCAGCAATATTGCAGGACAGGGAGGAGTGCCAGGACACAGACCATATCCTGAATGGCCAAATGCTGCCACCTAGGGTAGCCTATGCCACATGAACACCATTTCAAATAACGGCAGAGCTAGAGAATTCTACAGACCGGCAAATCTTAAAAGAATTCAGCAGTTCAAAAGTTTTTCTAAAAGAAAGGTTGAGAAAACTCCCCTGAATAGAAAAGCAGCAAGATGGAATGGAAAGAAGAAACCATTATTGGAAATGCAAGAAGAGCATGTGTGGCAGAGAAGAAAGAAGAAGAACTTAAGGAGGACATCAAAACCCTAAAGATGGGAGCGGGAAGCAGGAAATCATAGGTGATTGGAAGCACTCTCTTAAGTGAATCAGCTTATTTGACTCTGTTTGAAGCGAAAGGAGAGATGCATGGCCTGACGTGTTTGCAAAACAAGCGAGAAGAAGACCAACAAAGAATCAAACCAACAAACAAGCACCAAAATGGTATGGTTGGCTGACATATACAAAGGGAACCATGATTATTCAAAAGAAAATACTCAAGGTGAGGTCAAGGGTCATTCAGAACGCATCGACCCAGTATCGTGGCTTGCATGTACTCAGCACACTTGTATTCGGAAATCAGAAGCGTGCATTCATATTCGTAAATTTTGATTCATAAGAGCATATCGTGACCTAACACTAATGCCGATTTGGATTCAAATGGATTCCTAGTCCGTGATGTAGACTTGTATGTCTTCCAACAGGATGAAGGAATGCCATATTCTAGGCTACGTAGAGAAGAAATGTAAGAAGCCTATAACAAAGGCAAGTAGCTCTGCCAAAGTGTACTAAGTGCAAAAGAGACCGACAGCAAAGTGCACATTGGGGTTGGTTTCATTTCTTGGAATTTCAGCCCCCATGAATCCAATGGATCCATGTCCTGAGAGTGTGGGTGTTTCAGCAGAAATCAGGCGACGCATATGTATTCCGGGTGTACGGATATTATAGGAACATAAGTCTCCTTTAGTGGGTCCCTGTGTACTGTGAACAGTTAGAAAGTTTAAGACGTGTGAAACCACCAACTGAAAAGGGACACACTTCCCTCCATTGGTACGGTGCATAGAGCTCTGAACAAAAGGAAAGAGGGAAGAAGAAAGGCCCATGGGACGCTAGTGGGTAGAATCACATTTACCTTAGGAACCTCTCGTCGGATGCAGCCCCTCCCCCAACACTGACAAGATGCAGCAGCCATTGGGGATGGCAGTTAGCGGTTGGATTCCAGGTGGAATGTTGGTGTTTACCGCGAGGCTTGTTGTGGCTGTTGGATCCTAGGTAACCGGGCAGAGATCTGTGGGTGGATCAGTGTGATGGAGGGGCTGCCGCCCTCTGTGGAGCTTGGCTTAGGTGTTTGGTCCGGGAAGCTGTGTAAGTTCGAGATACTGCTGCTGCCCAAAGACCTGAGGTCACAGGTCAGTTTCCAGAACCTGAAAGGGCAGACAGTGGAAGATCTGCCTGTCATCAGCTTACTGGTCAGGCTCCGAGGTACTTTCAGACTTGCCCAGTCCTGGTGAAGTCGACTTTAGGGGAGACACGAAGAGAAGCTGGCCGATAAGCTGGCTGCACGGATTGAGGAGAGATGCGAACACATGGATGAGAGATGTTCTGCTACAATGGAGAATACTGGCGTGGAGACAGCTGTAGAGGATACCAGGGTCAAAAGACATTCATGAGACATATTGAAACTCACTGATACAGGCAGAAACATACGGAGTACCAACGTGGACTTGAGGAAGTTCCTCAATTCTCTTCTCCAATAACGGGTCCAAGGTCCCTGACGTCTGAAGGAGAAGAAATGGCAGAGATGATCAAAACGCTCCTGTTCTTGGAAGAGGTCGTGAGAATCCACACGTCCCAAGGGGCATTCCCAAGCCATTCAGACCAAAATTCAACAAGCCCAGGTAAGCCTTTTCCCAGGTTTGGGCCTAGCTAGTGAGCACTTGCCCTTGCCTCCCCTCCACTCAGGCATCCATTTTGAAGGATCAGTACCTGAGCTGCAATGAAGCCATTACGAGAAGAGCAAGCCCCTCGTAGAATCAGAGTTCCTCCAGCTTCACTCTCTGTGAACAACAGTGAACACCTTAAAGGTCAAATAGTCTCGGCTGAAATAGATAAAATTGAATACTTAGCTCACACCTAGAAACGATGTCCTTCCGCTAGATTCAGCAAATGTTGTGTTTCTGTCTTCCCTGGGGTGAAGGGAGTGTGGTAAGTGAGGGGAATCTTTGACTGAACATGAATCTGTATTAGGCTTCAGTTTTTCAAGACAGTGAAGGTAAATAGTACAAGTCAGAAAGTGAACTGAACTGTAAAAGTCGCCAATGACATTAAAGACACAGCTTATGTGGATCGTCTTTCACTTGAGTCAAGCCCCCGGGGGCACTATATCATGGGGGTGCAGACTTGGTTGCGTTAAATGGCTTTAAACTACAGGATCGGATGATTAAGCGTTCTCAACACTGATAGAAAAACACCTGGTTCTCAATAGACTAGCATAACTGCAGCAGGATTCTCCTAGCTAGAATGCCTCTAGGTGCTTTTGGATTCAAACCTAAATGTATATATTTGGTTTGTTTCCTCTTGTATTTTCCTAGAGAGGGATGTTACCCCTTGAAATGCCAACATTGGCCAGTAGGTGTCATTGGGATACAGGGCACCACATGCACAAGTGTATCCAAGGTTGGGGGTTATTCCATGTTTCCAAAAGTTATTTCATGGTTCCTGTTGGTTTCGGAGGCTTCAACCTTAAAGAGCTGACATGACCCCTTGAACAGTTTGGACTGCTAGTTTGCATTCTATCTGTCTAGCTTTTCCGTAGAGCTGACACAATGTTACCAAAATTGACAAGTCTGGATTCTAGGTCGATTGAGTGTGTTTCAAAAAATAACTCCATTTTCGTATAACTCCCAAAACATGTAAATGAGATCTGTTAAACTTCTTAAAGACTGCAAATGGGATATCAACACAATGTCAAAAGAGTTGTCTTCGGACAATCCCTCCCACCACGGCTGTATAGAAACAAAGAGCTAAGCAAATATCACATTTCTGTGAAATGTATCTGGATAGTGTTGATTCATCGATGCCCAGTTGGCAGAGAAGAAGTGCAACCTGCACTCACTCGCTCCCATGTACAGAGCAATGGAAACATCCACTCACCCAGCCCTTAGCATAGGACACTGGCCGAAGAGAGGTCTGTCACTCCCAAAGACAGGATGAGGCCTCAGGACACCTGGAAGCAGGAGAATGCAAAGCAGGGAATGGAAACCAGTGCAGGTTCGGACCCCTGGTGATGGAGCAACGAGGGTGAAACTCTGTTTAACTTGGACGCACACTCTCAAGCGGACAGGAGACATGGGTTTGAAGGTGATGTGCTGAGATTTACAAGAGTGCACAGCAGATGCTTGGCTGAGAGAACTCAAAGAAACCAGCGCAAAATATCCCCACAGTTAATTCTGAGACCAAGCTCCGAGCTGCCAAATTTGAGGTAGCAGAGGCAGCGTTCAGGGAGGGATAGGGCTACGGATGTTGGCACACGCTGAGTCTCAGGGATCTGGAGTGCGTTGTGGGATGTGGTGGGTCCTATTCAGAGAGCAAACCGACCTGGGACCCCAATGAGCAAGCAACCACCCTGGCGCGCGCAGTTGAAATTATCGATATGTCCCATGGCCACACCCAGTGCATCTGCAGGACCAGAGACCAATTTGGCATTTTGCCAGTAGAGCATGTGTGGGGCTGAATCAGAGATATTGTGCATCGGGTCTGAGGGATCCAGGGGGCCTTGGGTTTGAATTCAGAATGAAAAGCCTTAGGATCTGCTACATTCATAACCTGGGCTGTGATTATGGTTTGGTTTGAGGCACAGGATGTGCAACAGCTCTGTGGTTGGCTTCGTGCACCCGTGCCACAAGGATGAGAGGACAAGGAACTGTGGTCCAAGACCACAGCGTGAGAAGAGGAAGGATTTCCTTCAGTTTATCTCTCAAAAGTGGATGCTACATTTTGGATGGCACCGGCACGGTTCGGCAGCGAGGACACCAAGTTCGGGCTGCGGGATCATTCCAGCAGGCCCTGATGTGTGACATCCATAGATATGCTTCCACTGGTGTTTCTGTAGACAGAGAAGCTCTTGGAAGAACTGGTTTCAGTGGGACATTCCCGTGGCACTACAAAGCACAAGCGCACTCACACTCTGCTCTTCTGGAAACACTCCAAAATAACAGAGAGTAGAATGCAGAGCTGAGAACCTTTAGAAGCTCCATTTCCACCAGAGGAAGTGTCCTGTGCTCTTTCAGATTTGTGAGATAAGCGTAATCAAAATGAGGTTATCCTAATCGAAATAGTATGGGGGGTTCATCACAACAAAGGCAACACCAGCAATTGGAGATAGACCAGACAACACACACAGGAACAGGACATGGCATCAATGTCTAGGAAAACTTGTCCTCACAGAAATCCCATGCAATTGTGTAGAGCCAAGTGTCTAAAGTTTTCACTTAACCAAGCCCTAGAAGTCTACATTAGATACCTGAAATTACCTGACCAGTAGAGATGAAGAAATACAGTAAAAGGAAAAGGAAGTACCATTTTCAGTTCCAAAGAGATTGAAGGCCCTAAAGATAAGCTTTCAGACAACTAGACTGCAAAACGCTCTCCAGAGCAAGTATTGAAAATGGAGGTGAGGGAAACACTGAAGAACAACAGTGTCTCAGAATCACAAAAGGCAGAATACCAGAAAAGGGGAAGAGAAAGCCTAAAGACGAGCCAAATAATCTCAGAAAACTCAGTGGATGAGAAAATATCAGGGCTAACATTCCGTCCTAAGCAGACGAGATATTGCAGAGGGACGCGTGAATGACTTTGAAGACAGGGGAACAGAAATCCCTCGGTCAGAAGCACACATAGGAAAGCAAGTGCAAACCAATGAAAACATTGCTGTTGAATCCTGGTTGAAGACAAGGCATGAAAGACTAAAATTCGAAAGAGTCCCAGATGGAAAAGCAAGAGATAAAGAAACAAACAATGTTTGAAAAGTTATGTGTAGAAAAATCAGACTGAAACTTGCTGAAAGCCAAGATAGAATCATCTAGGCGAATTCAGGAAGTACACAGCGTCCAAAAGAGGTGGAATCCCAATAGACTTAGCAGCAGCTGTATGATCCAAATCAACAAAGTTCATGAGCATCCCAGTGATTTAAAATGCGCCTGGAGGAAAGCAACATAGTCACAAGAGAACCTCCAGAGGGGTTTCAGCTGCTATCTCAGCAGCAATATTGCAGGACAGGGAGGAGTGCCAGGACATAGACCATAGCTTGAATGGCAAAATGCTGCCATCTAGGGTAGCCTATGCCACATGACCACCATTTCTAATAACAGCAGAGCTAGAGAATGCCACAGACCTGCAAATCTTAAAAGAATTCAGCAGTTCGAAACTTAT